>NC_079221.1:34867004-35060680 GCF_029633865.1 Lampris incognitus | reverse complement strand
CCCGGGGTAGGCCAACCTTGGGGGTCGTCCCAGGTCGTCCTCTGTGTGGAATCTGCATGTTCTCCCCGTGTCTGCGTGGGTTTCCTACCGGTGCTCCAGTTTCCTCCCACAGTCCAAAGACATGTAGGTCAGGTGAATCAGCCATACGAAATTGTCCCTAGGTGTGTGTTTTGTTCTGTGTGTGTGTGTGTGTGTGTGTTGGCCCTGTGATGGGCTGGCGGCCTGTCCAGGGTGTCTCCTTGCCTGCCGCCCAATGACTGCTGGGATAGGCCCCAGCATCCCCGTGACCCTGAGAGCAGGATAAGTGGTTTGGATAATGGATGGATGGGTCAAATGGCAATGAACTATTTCGCTGAACTATTATAATACATGTATAAAACATTTTGAGAAAGTCATTATCGTTTACAACCATACCAAAGTAAAGGTGTAAACATACATGTCCGGGTAGCAAGGTGGTCTATTCTGTTGCCTACCAACACAGGGATCGCCGGTTTGAATCCCCGTGTTACCCCCGGCTTGGTCGGGCGTCCCTACAGACCCAATTGGCCGGGTCTGCGGGTGGGAAGCCGGATGTGGGTATGTGTCCTGGTCGCTGCACTAGCGCCTCCTCTGATCAGTCGGGGCAGCTGTTCAGGGGGGAGGGGGAACTGGGGGAATAGCGTGATCCTCCCACGTGCTTCATCCCCCTGGTGAAACTCCTCACTGTCAGGTGAAAAGAAGCGGCTGGCGACTCCACATCTATCGGAGGAGACATCAGTCTGCAGCCCTCCCCGGATCGGCAGAGAAGTAACGACCGAGGGTGGAGCAACGACCAGGACGGCTCAGAGAGTGGGGTAATTGGCGAAATCTCCAAGTGAGGAGAAAAGGAGGGAGGGGGATAAAAAAAAGGGTGCAAACATATTGTCCATAATGATTAATTTGGTTATGGTTTGAGTTGCGCTCTAATTACTAGATTTGGTTGTGAAATCGGGTGAAATACCCGTTTTCCATCCTCAGAACAGAAAACGATGGTTTCTTTACCTCCTTTCACCCGTCCTTCCTAGCAGGGGCTCCAGATGTCTGGATTAACCGGACCTCTTGCTGGTGCTCCACTTCAAAGGCCGGCCCCTCCAGAATGGGCTCTCACGGCTGGGAGCCGAGGGCCCGCTCGCCTGTCAAAGCAGGCCGTCGGGGGCATTATACGAAGGCAGCCATATAGAAAGGCCAGGACAATGAAAGTGTCAGCGAGAACCTGAGATTAGCTTCCGTGATGGATGAGCATTTTATAGCGGCTTGTTGAAGCGCTGCCTCAGTCACCTGGAGAGGGCCAGGGGGCTGGCTGGTAAGATGGTGCATGTGTGTGTGTGTGTGTTGTGTGTTTTTTTTTTTGTGTGTTCTCACGTGTGTGAATGTATATATTTACACACACGCATGTGTATTGCATAGGTTTACTGCACATTTTAATGTCGTTCGACCGTGAGAGTCTGTGTGCATGTGTGAGGTGCAGGTTTTAATCCTGCCGGTGTGTGTCTGAGCTGGGTTTAGGGACTGACCGAGGTCCTCCTGCCCGCCTAAAACACTCCACTGGAGCACACCGTCTGCTTTTCAGAGCCATGTCCCCTCCTCTGGCTCTTAAGCTTTTCCGGTTCGGCCCCCGGGACACCTTGACGGGCCCCTTTTTCTGCTTGGCGATCATTCAAAACAGGTCTGTTTTTGTAGCATCTGAGTCGCTCGCTTATCCGCTCTCGTGTACTCTAAAAAAGTCACACGACCGAGTTTTGGATCCATTCGCCGTTCTTTGGTTAAAAGCCATATTTTGCACCTGTACAGATGAACTCAGATCCATTGTTTATTTCCACAATTTACAGTATTCCTATGCTAGTGCTACACTGTTACTCCACCCCCAAAAAGAATAAATGTGTGTTAAATAAAACGAGATAAGGGTTCACAGCGTTGAGCGTCAAATCTTTCCATCATATCATCTCAGACTCCAACCTGGACTCTGTGGCATCACACCCAGCCACCTTCCTATCTACTCCATCGCACCCTCAAGATAGCTGAGCTCGCATGTGTGTGTGTGTGTGTGTGTGCGCGTGCATGCGTGCATGGGTCCACACACGTATGCACATGTGTGCTTGTGCGTATCTCGAAATGATAAGTCAAAAGATGTGCCAATGTTTTCCCCAGTTCAGAGGAGAAATACGGCCTAAGAGGCACGCAACCACCATCCACAGACATGTGAGGGGGCTGCCAGTTCATGATTGAGATTGATGATACTGGCTAGCGATGCGAGGCTGTGGTTTTGATGATAGCTATGGACATAAGCGGAGATCGGAGTGTTATGAATCCAGATATGGAATCTTTTTTTTTTTTGTATAATAATAAAAAAAAATCTGGGGCGTTTGGGTGGCGTAGCAGTCTATTCTGTTGCCTACCGATACGGGGATCGCCGGTTCGAATCCCCAAGTTACCTCCAGCTTGGTCGGGCCTCCCTACAGACCCAATTGGCCATGTCTGCCGGTGGGAAGCCGGATGTGGGTATGTGTCCTGGTCACTGCATCAGCACCTCCTCTGATCGGTCAGGGCGCCTGTTCAGGGGGGAGGGGGAACTGGGGGGAATAGCATGATCCTCCTATGCGCTACGTCCCCCTGGTGAAACTCCTCACTGTCAGGTGACTCCACATGTATCGGAGGAGGCATGTGGTAGTCTGCAGCCCTCCCCGGATCGGCAGAGGGGGGTGGAGCAGCGACCGGGACGGCTCGGAAGAGTGGAGTAATTGGCCGGGTACAATTGGGGGGAAATTGGGGGGGAAATGGGGGGGGGGTCTGAGGCCAAAAACCTTACTCTTTCCAGGTTCAACTTACTTTATTTGTACCCGTAGGTAGATCTGGTTTGAAGGAAGGGGGCACCCGTCTTGACACACATTTTACAAACACCACAGACAATAGGCAAACACGATGAAAGTGCAATGTTGCTGCAACGTCTTTGTGCCCCAGTGGGGATCTGCTGTGGTTCAGGTGTGTGTCAGGAGGGTCACTCATGATTCATGTCAGCGGCTGGTCAAAGCTATACCCCATCACGCCCAGTGCGGCAACATCCATCAATGTAAGAGCATCTTGCACTGTCAGACACTTTAACTCAAGTTTCACTGTCTCCTTCACAGAGAGCAGAGGGCATCCTGACTTATGCATTAGATGGGCACAAGGTGTGGGTGACGTGATCCTGCTCAGATGTCTGTAATAGACCTTTCTCCGAAGTCACACCGGGCTGTCTTCCCCCGTCTTTAGCTTCGCTCTCCAGTCGTGTTCCCATCTGCTTTCGGCATCGTCTTGCTTTCAGATTCTGTGCAATTTCCCTCAACCAGCCTCTTTACCTATGTCATCTTTCCCTCCTCCCTCACTCAGTCTTTTCCCCAACTCTTCACCCTCGACCCCATCTTTTCTCTCATCTCCTTTTTTTCTCTAACTCTCTTTCTCTCTCCCCCTCTCTCTCTTGCACTAACTTGCCACTCTTTACTCTGTAATAGGTGAAGGAATGTATTCTGTGCCAGGGACGAGTGTCTCTATCTCTCACCATCTGGGTAATGGCGCTGTCATTTAGCTGCCGTGTCGGCATCTTGAAGGGCTGTTGAGCAGCGCAAGAGTGATGTTCCTATAAGACAGCGATAACGCTGCGGTAAAAAGAGAAGCGGGCCCAAGGAAATTTCAAGCGCCTCTTTATCCCCCCCACTGGCCCAACCTCTCCATGCCCTCATTCTGTTTCTCTCTCTCCATTCATGATTGCAGAGACTCTAATCGGGCCACGCTGTCAGGGCTGCGATGTGTTTTTGGCAATCAGTCAGCCAGAGTTGAATGGTACTCCATCATGTGGTTTAGCATGCCGCTATGGCAAGCCTCTCACCCATTGACAGTGCATCGGGACAGATATAGGGCCAAGGCGGGGGAAGGAGAGAGGGAGAACGGAGGAAGTTTTGGGCTTCATTTTTTACTTAAAGGGAGACATTCAGGATTTTCAACATTATCTGTAGGAATGACACTCAGTTAGCCAGCCAAAATACTGAGCAGTCTTCTGTGTGTGTATGAAACACCACTGAAATTACTGATTGGCTATGTCTGCCAGTGATGTCACTGGCACTTTCCACCTTTTGGTGGCTTTTCAGGGACTCACAGAAGACTGCTGAGTATTATGGCTGCTAATGGAGCGCCATCCTTTTATATATACACTCACTGGCCACTTTATTAGGTACACCTTGCTAGTACCAGGTTGGACCCCCTTTTGCCTTCAGAACTGCCTTAATCCTTTGTGGCATAGATTCAACAAGGTACTGGAAACATTCCTCAGAGAGTTTGGTCCATATTGACATGATAGCATCACGCAGTTGCTGCAGATTTGTCGGCTGCACATCCATGATGCGAATCTCCCGGGCCACCACATCCCAAAGGTGCTCTATTGGATTGAGATCTGGTGACTGTGGATGCCATTTGAGTACAATGGACTCATTGTCATGTTCAAGAAACCAGTCTGAGATGATTCGAGCTTTATGACATGGCGCGTTATCCTGCTGGAAGTAGCCATCAGAAGATGGGAACACTGTGGTCATAAAGGGATGGACATGGTCAGCAACAATACTCAGGTAGGCTGTGGCCTTGACACGATGCTCAATTGGTACCAAGGGGCCTAAAGTGTGCCAAGAAAATATCCCCCACACCATTACACCACCACCACCAGCCTGAACCGTTGATACAAGGCAGGATGGATCCATGCTTTCATGTTGTTGACGCCAAATTCTGACCCTACCATCCGAATGTCGCAGCAGAAATCGAGACTCATCAGACCAGGCAACGTTTTTCCAATCTTCTATTGTCCAATTTTGGTGAGCCTGTGCGAATTGTAGCCTCAGTTACCTGTTCTTAGCTGACAGGAGTGGCACCCGGTGTGGTCTTCTGCTGCTGTAGCCCATCTGCCTCAAGGTTCGACGTGTTGTGCGTTCAGAGATGCTCTTCTGCATACCTCGGTTGTAATGAGTGGTTATTTGAGTTACTGTTGCCTTTCTGTCAGCTCGAACCAGTCTGGCCATTCTCCTCTGACCTCTGGCATCAAGAAGGCATTTTCGCCCACAGAACTGCCACTCACTGGATATTTTCTCTTTTTCGGACCATTCTCTGTAAACCCTAGAGATGGTTGTGCGTGAAAATCCCAGTAGATCAGCAGTTTCTGAAATACTCAGACCAGCCCGTCTGGCACCAACAACCATGACACGTTCAAAGTCACTTAAATCAACTTTCTTCCCCATTCTGATGCTCGGTTTGAACTGCAGCAGATCGTCTTGACCATGTCTACATGCCTAAATGCATTGAGTTGCTGCCATGTGATTGGCTGATTGGAAATTTGCGTTAACGAGCAGTTGGACAGGTGTGCCTAATAAAGTGGCCGGTGAGTGTATATATACATATACATATACATATACATATATATACATATATATATATATATATATACACACACACACATATACATATATATATATACAAATATATATATACACACACACACACACACACACACACACACACACACACACACACACATATATATATATAAAACTTTTTTAAAAGAAACACGCAACGGTAGGGAAAGTGCTCAACAAATAAGGAGCAAAATAATCCAGTGAGTCAAGTAGATTCTTTATGAGACAGTACAAGCCTGTTTCATGCCATAAGCAATCATCAGCTGTAAATCACACATATATATGTATATATATATATGTGTGTGTGTGTGTGTGTGTGTATATATATATATATATATATATATATATATATATATATATATATATACAGTGCTGCTTGAAAGTTTGTGAACCCTCCAGATATGGTCACTGTTTTTGTAAAAACATTAAAATAAGCTTATTACACATACATCCAAATCCCAATTTGTAAAGCACACCTTCCAAATAATGGACACACACACAAAAAGAGATATATTTTCATTATTTAATTCAACAAAGGTGGTTTATTTCACAAAAACTGAAAATTTAACATGTGCAAAAGTATGTGAACCCTTGTATTAGTAGCTTGTGGCTCCTCCTTTTGAGGCCATTACTTCAACCAAACGTCTTCTGTAACCACTAACCAGTCTCTCACATCTGCTTATGGGGATTTTTGCCCACTCTTCCTTGCAGAACTCAGCCAGTTGAGAGAGGTTGAAGGGACATCTGGTATGTACCAACTTCTTCAGGTCTCGCCACAACATTCAAATTGGATTAAGGTCCAGACTTTGACTGGGCCAATCCAGAGTACGAATCCTCTTTCTCTGAAGCCATTCCTTTGTAGTTTTGCTGGAATGCTTTGGGTCATTGTCTTGTTGCATAATCAATTTTCGTCCCAGCTTCAACTCCCTTACTGATGGCAGGAGATTCTGGTCATGAATTTGTTGATATGCCGGAGAATTCATGGTTCCTTGGATAATATGGAGTCGTCCAGGTCCAGAAGCAGAAAAGCAGCCCCAGAACTTCACATTTCCACCACCATGCTTCACTGTTGGGAGGAGGTTCTTTTCTTCATATGCAGTGTTGGCTTTTCCCCAAACTTGTTAGTTTTGATTATGACCAAATAATTCTATTTTGGACTCATCTGTCCAGAGAATGGACTTCCAGAAGGCCTCTGGTTTGTCCAAGTGCTCCCTGGCAAAGTTGAAACGGGCAGCTTTGTTCTTTTTTGAGAGCAGAGGCTTCCTTCTAGCAACCCTCCCATGAATGTCATGGCGATTCAATTTTCGTCTGATTGTAGACTCATGCACATTTGTCCCAGATGCTACCAGAGAGGTCTGCAACTCTCTAGAGGTGATGTGTGGGTTGGCCTTTACCTGATTTATTATTTTTCTGGTGCTTCTGGGTGATAGTTTTGATGGGCGTCCACTTCTAGGCAGAGTTGCTGTCAGGTTGAAGGCCGTCCATTTGTAAATTATTTGTCTTACAGTGGATGGATGGAGCTGGAATCTTTTGGAGATGGTCTTATAACCCTCCCCAGACTGATGGGCTGTCACTACCCTCTTCTTCATGTCCTCGGATATCTCCTTTGCTCTCGGCATTGTTGATTTGTATGGGACCACAGTGGTTTGGTTGATTTCCTCTCTCTTTTAATTAGTGCAGGCCAAACCCTTTCCCAAAGATATCTCATTTCATTGGTCTGCTTAAATGATTAATTAAGCACCCAAATGTGTTTCACCACAGTCTGTTACCTGCTTGACTTAACCAATGCAGCTGGGGGTTCACTTACTTTTGCACATACACTAATTCCATGTTTCATGTAGTTTTTGGGCTACTTAAACAAGTCCCACTAAACGAGTACATGCAATTGATAAACATATATCTGACATTTCATACATAAAAACTGGTGATGATAAAATAAGAAAATCATGGTAAAACAACAGAAACATCTAAACTGCTCAAGGGGTTCACATACTTTCAAGCAGCACTGTATATGCGGCACGGTGGAGCAGTGGTTAGTGCGGTTATCTCACGGCAAGTAGGTCCTGCATTCGAGCCCCAGGGTAGTCCAACCTTGGGGGTCGTCCCGGTTCGTCCTCTGTGTGGAATCTGCATGTTCTCCCCGTGTGTGCGTGGGTTTCCTCCGGGGGCTCCGGTTTCCTCCCACAGTCCAAAGACATGTAGGTCAGGTGAATCGGCCATACTAAATTGTCCCTAGGTGTGTGTGTGTGTGTGTGTGTGTGTGTGTGTGTGTGTGTGTGTGTGTGTGTGTGTGTGTGTGGGCCCTGAGATGGCCTGGCAGCCTGTCCAGGGTGTCTCCCCACCTGCGGCCCAATGGCTGCTGGGATAGGCTCCAGCATCCATGTGACTCTGCACCTCCATGGCTGTCTTCAAATTCTCTCCTATACTATTGCTCCCTACCCAGTCGTCTGTCCTTGTTTCCTCTCTCTTTCACTTACTTTAGAGTTTATCAGTCACAGCTGTTTATTTTCACCATCTGTTTTAGGATCCTCTGTTTTATCTTTGGTATGCATGTATACAGACACATGTCGGCACACTGGAGAACACACATGTTCATCCCTACCCAGAGTTCAACAGGCTCAGGCGCTGCTGTTCACATTGCTTTGCCGTGGGTTATGGTAGAGGCAAATAGATATCCTTACAGGCCATTGACTGAGAGGTTAATAGCCTCCTGACCCAGCATATTACTCCTCCTGTGGCTCCTCAGTCCTCCAGCTCTCTCTAGACCCAGTTCAGGCACTGCTGCCAACCTGCAGCTCCTCTGTCACGTTTCAGTCAAGGGGAGGTGGGGGCGCGGGGGTGTGGTGGTGGTGAAAGGGTAGAGGAATAAAGGAAGAGATGTGAGGCACAGAGGGAACACAGCGAACATCCAAAGCCAAGGCGGATTGGAGGAGAGGGAGATGCAGAGAGATGAAGCAGAGCTCGGGTTGGGGATGGGGGTCGCGGGCAGAGGAAGGGAGATGTGGAGACTAAACAAAGCATTTTTTTGAAGGCTTTTTTTGGGCGAGATAAAGCAGGCGAGTGATAAGACGGAGGGCTGCCGCAGCCAGAGGTCCGATCCATCTGAGTGAGTTTGGGGAATGCGGGGGGCGGGGGGGGGGATCTGGACATGAAGGCCCACGGTTCTCCAGCACAGCAACACGTCGAGCTCACTTTAGTATTCAAACTCTGCTATAGAGCTGTTGTCGCAGGGACATCGTTGTCATGCTCCTTACTGCCAAGTAAATCAAACGGATACGGGATGACATTTTGTAGGTGCCTATTGGTGTAAGAAGTGATTCAACAATTCATTCGGCCCTTGGATTGTACCACACTGCTATGGACTCCATCCTGGGTGTAACACACAGGGATCTGCAGCACTATTGAAGTGCATTTCTGAATCAATTTGTGTCCACCCTTACAGATTTGTAGCCAACTTATAGATTTTATAACGTAAAACAAATAATCTACATGCTCATAAACATCGAAGGCATAAAACTCGAATGTGAGCCATATAGCTATAAAAAAAAGGAGTGGCCATGGATCATTGTCGATTGTTCTGGTAGTAAAAAGAATTGATTTCATATCTAAAGCTGTTTTGTAACTATTTTTCTTAGCACAGCCAGATTATCGAGATAAGGGGCCTCCATTTGTGTGTTTGGCCTTTTAAACTATCATCAAACTACATGGCTCTACATTGTGCAGCATCTCAGCCTCCTGTCTCCCGCCGTCTGATGCAGCTTGTTAATGCCGGCGAGCATTCGTACCAGAGGAATAGGCTCAATGTGACAACGCGTTATCAGCGACAGATCCTATTGTACGACAGGCTTCCCCCAGAACAAAACCATGCTCACTGAACAAGAATAGATTTAGCGGAATAGAGAACAACAACATGCCATGATTGTTCTATCGGTTTAGTGTGCAGACGATGTGGAGAAGAGGAATTTGTGCACAGTTTCAATTCAGTGCACGCGGCAAATTGGAAGGTGGCTTGGCGACGCGAATGAAAATCCACCAAGAAAACCGTCTTTTCAAATCAAACTTATTTTCAATACTAAGGAATCTATATCTATATGAGTGCCCAATAATCCAGGTAAGAAAATGAAATTGAATCAGTTGATCCGTCAATAAACGTTGTATGCAGATGAACTGATTCAACCCTCTGTGATGATGAATCTATCATTCCTCATAAGCAAAACTGACGTTGTCCTCGATAATTAAATGGCAACGACTCGACAGACAAACTTGAAAAGGTGATGAGTAAGTAAACCGATTTTACAGGAGGACGGAGAAGTCAGATTTAAATGAGACCGTGCACATGCAGAGGTCTTCTCCACATCCTCATCCATCAAATAGACCCAGTTTGAACAGCTCAAATGTGCATATTTCAATTCCCTGCATAACTTCCTTGCACAGTCTTGGCTTGTTAATTATTTTTTCCAGATGACGTTTTCCTCATCAATCTAGTTCTCATGTTGTTAGCATTACCGGACTGCTCACTTTGCCCTCAAGCTTACCAATTTCAGTTTTATGTCATTTTAGAGACTCTAATCCCCGTTAGTGAGACACCGAGTTTCCGTACGTCTCTGGGGAGGATGTTGACAGACAGACAGCCTCGCTACATACAATTTGTGTCGCTCATAGCTCATAAATCCATACAGCTCTTGGGGCGAGGAAGCAACAAGAAGCTCAATTATAATGCTAACAAGAAACGTATGTGTTGATGGTATTTTCCATTACTGAGCAGGATGTAGTTAAGAAAATAGTATTGATGTTCTAGTTCAAGCGAAACGTATGGGTTTTGATTAAAGAAAACAGTTTTAAAATGTGTTTCTGAGGGTTATTTGCTCTTTATCCATTACCAGTGGTTGTTCACATGCAGAATTTACTGTCTGTCTGTCTGTCTGTCTGTCTATCTATCTATCTATCTATCTATCTATCTATCTATCTATCTATCTATCTATCTATCTATCTATCTATCTATCTATCTATCTATCTATCTATCTATCTATCTATCTATCTATCTATCTATCTATCCATCCATCCATCCATCTGTCTATGTAACCATTCTAAAGTGCATCGGGTCAATTTGAACCTAAAGCAGTAAATCAGATATATAAAATGTGGATTATATTGACCATTGACATGAATCTACTCAGTTTAAAACGGTGTGAGAAGAGTGTAAGAATTGACGTAATCAGAAAATTATACAGATATGTTACTAAAACATAGAGTAATTAACTTTCAGAGGCAGTTGTTAATGAATGTAAGTAAGTACATGCACTTTTCATCTTATAGCCTATCTGCCTTGATTGACTGACTGACTGACTGACTGACTGACTGGCTGGCTGGCTGTCTGTCTGTCTGACTGACTGGCTGGCTGACTGACTGATGCCAATCCCACTTTGGCCAGCCTTTCTGAAAGTTGTTTTGGATCCCAGACAGAGCTGTGGTGGAATACGGGATTAACTAAGGGAGCTAGTTCTGTCAATTTGTATGTCCAGCATGACGCTGCTGGCTGACATCTTTGCCAGACTTGGTGGGCATGCATCCACACCCAACAGCCTCAACGCTTTGGCAAAGATGGGGGGTAAGATCGAATCTTTATAGGATGCACTTTCCAGTGGGCTCCAGCTTGAGGGAAACTCAAATTCCTTCTGGTTTTAAGCCATGAAGCAATTGGATTAGATGGGGATATGTTTTCCCTTGCTATGCTGTGTGTATGTGTGGCTCTTCAGGCAGCCTTGTCTGTTAAATTCAAGTCTCTGTGTGTGTCATTGTGGATGCGTGTAGTAGATGTTTTGGGTCCACACTGTTATGATTTTGTTTGCTTTGTTTTTCGGTCTGCTAATGCCATAATTTGCTGGCATTCGGCGGCTTTGACTGCTCTTCATCCAGCCCCCCATTTTATAACAGCTCACAGATCAGTCAGGGTGCTACTTCGCTTCGCGCAAACGCCGGTTGTGTGGGAAGCAGCCGTATGTTTAAAAGCTGTCAGATCTGAGAAGACAGAAAGGTTGTGATTCACGTCCACCGAGACTAATGTCTGTGCCACTGTCCTCATACTCCTCCTCATCCCTCTGGCACCCGCTCACTAATGCATTAATCTCTCCGCCTGACAATTGCATTGGGGGGGGGGGTGCAATAATCGTCCATCAAGTCCGGCTTGAGGCCCAGAGGCCAACTGTGAGGGAGGAGGGCTCTCATATCCACCCAGCTTTATTGTCCCTCACACAGCCCACCACCCGGCCAGACAGTTATGCAGGGAGGGAGCTGGATGTGCGTATAAAGCCACTTGTAAGCAGAGGGATAAATGTCAGTCACTCAAAGACCCCTGACTGTCAGGGAAGCCTTTCTATGAGCGTAAACAAGCTCCCCGTTCGCAAACTCTCCCGCTTGCCATTGAATCCCTTTAGCTGTACTGTCATTTTTTTTTCTTTTTTACAAGCTTGTGAGAAGACATTCATGATGTGGGAAATGTTTATGCATGCATAATGGTCTTTGCTTGAATTTCAAGTGATTTATGTTCTGTGTTTAACTATCTAAGCTGAGAGTCAACAGCTCCTGTTTGTGCAATTAGGAGCCCGCTACTTCTGTGGGTTGTTTTTTATATTTTCATATCTGTCAGCTCTCAGGCAGATATTCTTATTTTACAGCCAGTGTGTCTTTTTTGCTTTTCCTAAATGGTCTTTTAATGACACGAATGAGTCATTTTTGTAAAGTAACCATCACATGTTAAATCACATCACTATGTATTTCTTGATGTCTTATAGACATTGACAAATAGATGCTGCGTGGATATAGCGGTTGCTTGAGCGTGCCCAGCTGATTAACTTGTGTTGGACGTGTCTCACAACAGCCTGCTCCACAAGCCCTGACTTTATCCACTGTGCTTCACTACAGTCTTGCACCTCTTCCATCACCTTTACATGTTTCCCTTTTTTCTGCTGTCCCTCATATTTCACCCTTTCACGGTAACATGATAAGCTTGTCTTGGCCGGCCACTTGTGCACATATGTGTGCATCCATGTGAGAACCATACAAAGTACTTACGGCATAAACACACTATTCAAAATGTATATGCAGATTATACAAAAATACATACTAATACAGGCACATAGTACATGCATACTCACTGAAAAACACACACACACACACACACATATGCTGCTGATTTCTGTAAACTTGTGTGTCGTAATCTTTAACTCAATTTAGGGTCAGTTTACTTAAGACTATGTGAAAACTGATCCACACTCCTCAACCTATTCCAGACTTGGCTTATGAAGCCGTTAATCAGAATGAGACATGCAGATGTTCCTCCTCTGAGTATCCTTGTATGGTTTCATGTTGAAGATACTGAACCCATAATTACACGTTCGAACTCGAGAGGTAGAAGCATCTGTGTGTGAGGACGGAGAGAGGGAGAGAGAAATATTGGTCAGGTCTATGCGGTAACCCTAGATTTGCAAAACCCTCGCGGGATTTTTAACCCAACCTCAACCTCAACCTAACCCTAATCTTAACCTAATGCTTATCTTGCATTATCTCTCAGTGTACTTAACATAGAATAACAGCACTACAATCTTCAGATAGATACACAAGGGTTGACTATGTACAGGCAAAATAAGAGGTGATAAAGTGCAATGGTCCAGAGAATATGGCCTGGCGGCCTGTCCAGGGTGTCTCCCTGCCTGCTACCCAATGACTGCTGGGATAGGCTCCAGCATCCCCGCGACCTTGAGAGCAGGATAAGCGGTTTGGATAATGGATGGATGGATGAAATAGATGTTAACAGGTTACTAACATACATGCCTGAGGTAGATGGACATGACAGAGCATACCAGTATATGTACAACGTACAGTGCAGTATATACAAAATGGTTAGATTTATTTGACTGTGTTAAGCATTCATTTGAATGACAGCCTGAGGAAAGAAACTGTTTTTATATTTGGTTGTTTTGGGGTACAGTGCTCTGTAGCGCCTACCAGAGGGAGGGAGTTGGAACAGGTTGTGACCAGGATGTGATGGGTCTGCAGTAATGTTGCCTGCCTGTTTCCTGAATCTGGAGGTGTATAAGTCCTGAATGGAGGGCAGGTTGGCACCAATGATTTTCTCTGCTGACTTAACTGTCCGTTGTAGTCTGTACCTGTCCTGTTTGGTGGCCGATCCAAACCAGACAGTGATGGATGTGCAGAGGACAGACTGGATTATTGCAGTGTAGAACTGAATCAGCAGTTCCTGAGGCAGGTTGAACTTTTTGAGCTGATGGAGAAAGTACATCCTCTGCTGGACCTTTGATGATTGTATCTATGTTGGATGCCTACCTTAGGTACTGGGAGATTGTGGAACCCAGAAATCTGTAGGTTTTCATTGCAGAGACCGTGCTATTGAGTGTGGTGGGAAGGGGGGGGCAGTGTTGGTGGGCTCCCTCTGAAGCCCACTGTCATCTCAACAGTTTTGAGCATGTTCAGTTCCAGGTTGTTATGGCTGCGCCAGAGGGCCAGCTAATCAACCTCCCGCCTATGCAGACTAGTCACCATCCCGGATCAGGCCAGCGATGGTCGTGTCGTCCGCAAACTTCAGGAGTTTAACAGATGGGTCACCTGAGGTGCAGTCACTTGTGTCGACAGAGAAGAGGGGAGAACACATATCTCTGGGAGGTACCAGTGCTGATTGTTCAGGTGCTGGATGGGGTTTTCCCCAGCCTCCCCCGCTGCCTCCTGTCTATCAGGAGTGTGCGAGAGTTTCACAAATGCGGAGTTACCATTTAGACTCGAGCAGAAATATTCAGACAGTTGAGAGATTGTTTCTATTTCCTGACTGGCATTGTATTAGCTTTACATGGGAATGTCCAGAGATTTACAATAATTGCTGTTGTGATATTGATATTGCGTATTTTGTAGCATAAAAAAAATGACCATGTGTATAGAAACAATTTTAATAATTATGGGGACATGTACATCCCAGTAATCACAGGCACATAACACGTTTATTACTATTATAATAAATCCTTGTAGGTTGTACAGTTACAAGCATAGGTACTGTTTCCTCACTAGACTCTTGTGTCAAATGATTTGACTTAGTTTTCTTGGCAAAATAAATCATACATATCCTGTTCTGCCTAGGTATTGGTGTGTTTAAGTTTGTAAAGTCCTATTTAACACATCAGGAGCCTTACATGTTTTGTTTGAATCTTGAAATGGAGGCATAACAAGTTCAATCTTATGGTTATTCAATAAAAACTACCCCATGCATATCCACCTCGGTAATAAACAAGAGGCTGGGAGAAAATTCCGGAATCAGGAACAATTTATTTGTCATTTCATCTTATGCACTATGTACACAAAAGAAACGGAATTCCGTTTCCCCCTGCCCACAGCGGCACAACACAAAAGACAAAAACACATACCCAAAACCCTCCAAAAACAACACCACCAAAAACAAACAAAAACAAAGCAAAAAAAAAAAAACGGCCAACAACACAGTCCGCCCAGTGCAACACAGTCCAAAAACTCCACCGTCCACAGAACGAATGCCAGACAGGATGAGTGTCGGACAGCCGGTCTGCATGGGCTAGCACAGCGCTGTGTATAGCGAGAGTCTGGCCATCCTTTGCTCTTTGCAACACGCGCTGTGATTGGCTGAGAGTCTGTCACATGCTTGATGGGCGCCATGTGGCCTACCAATGTCTGGTCTGTCATCATGACGGTTCAATGATTTTTCCTGCGTTTTCGGCCCATTTCTCGCCAATTTGTAGCAGTTGAAGGAGAAATGGTGTGTTGAGCAGCTTGGAGGAGGGCAGTTTGGACCGTGAAGAGTCGCAGGCTAGGCTGGTCCCCCTCAGCTTATTTCTACGTGTGCTCGGTGAATTCATTTCAGTGTTTACGATTTTTCGATAAAGTAACGTCCCTAGAGCAACGCGAGAGTATGTAAGGTATTGTTGTGTGTGTTTTTACTAAGCCTATCATTCCGATCTGCCTCAATGGCGATTGACCAGGTGGATTCAGTGCCTCCATGAGGGGTTTGAATCACAATACAGAGCCATCCATCCATCCATTATCCAAGCCGTTTATCCCAACCGGGGTCGCGGGATGCTGGAGCCTATCCCAGCAGCCACTGAGCGGCAAGGGGAGAGACACCCTGGAAAGGCCGCCAGTCCATCAGAGGGTCAACACACACACACAAACGCACATTCACATTTAGGGACAATTTAGTATGGCCAACTCACCTGACCTACATGTCTTTGGACTGTGGGAGGAAACCAGAGCACCCAGAGGAAACCCACGCAGACACGGGGAGAACATGCAAGCTCCACACAGAGGACGACCCCCAAGGATGGACTACCCCGGGGCTGTTGCTGTGAGGCGACCATGCGAACCACTGTGCCACCATGCCGCCCAATACAGAGCCATGTTTTCTGAATTGTAAATGTTGTAGAGATGCGCCCTCAACAAACCAGCATTTTAAACTGTTTAGAGAACGTTGGATGCCCCCTGACTGTTGTGATACTTTGTACTACATGAAAAAATATGGCAAATCCCCTTTGCAGTAGACTTTCCCATGTGGTGCAATCCCATTTAATGGAACACACCCGGAGTCTCAACATGGCTTTTTGTATGGGAAAATACTCTTTTCCTGTGACCCTTTATTTTGACAGGGAATACACTAGTCCCCCCCCCCCCACCCCCCATCACTTTAAAATTGTTTTGATATTTTAAAGTGAGAGTCAAGCAGTGCCGGGATTTGAGCCTTGTATGCTTGAGGGAGCCATGTTTGACTGGCCGTCAAGTTGCATTTGGGATCAGTGGGCTTGATGTGGCCTGGACAGCTTTGTCCCTCTCTGCAGGAGACCCCACGGTTGTGTATGCTGCAGTACAGCACAGCTCAGTACACTGAGCCATGGACCGTCACACACCCACACTTGGAGAATGATGTTTGGATGTGGTCTTGATGTTGTGGGTACCCTTTGTGCACTGTGAAAATAAAAATACTCTGCTTTACAAGATCTTCCATGTAAAGTAGATGGTATGCAGTTCTCTAGTGATTTGGTGTTTGGTACCAAGTACCGATACTTTTAAGGTCCTGGTACCAAAGTAGGAAGTACCAACTGAACCAGTAAGGTTTGTCCTAATGGTACTTCTTATCGGTGCATCAGGCAAAAATACATCAGTAACAACATGCATAAGACTTTTTTTCCCCAATGGGTGATGCAATCAGCTGAGAGATTATACATTCTACTAGATATGTTATGCTGAATTTTCTGCAGAAATTGTCCAAAGTCTGTGTCAGTCAATAACTGCAATGCTTCAAAGCTGATAGTTACTGCACATGTTCCTGTACAATATGCTGTGTGCTGGTGTTGATGTCTGGTTGTTATGAACAATTAAACATTTCTGTATATCAAATGTAATGGCGTTGTTGATATTTTGGCAATGAACTGCAATAATAAACCTTATTCCATCATGACAAACAAGCTACTGTTAAGTGGTATTGTCATGCGCTGGTACCGATAAGGGGAACTGGTATCAGTACTGATATCATTAGATTCTTAATGATACCCAACCCCCACTAGTGATGTAATGCATGGTGCACAGAGTTATTAATAAATGGCCGTTCGGGTAGTGCAGCGGTCTATTCCATTGCCTACCAACACAGGGCTCACCGGTTCGAATCCCTGTGTTGCCTCTGGCTTGGTCGGGCATCCCTACAGACACAATTGGCCGTGTCTGCAGGTGGGAAGTACAGTTGGGCCAAGTACAATTGGGGAGAAAAAAAGGGGGAAAATCCCCCTCCCAAAAAAGTTATTAATAAACCCTAATCTCTCTCTCTCTTTCTCTCAGCCCTGAGTCCATGGATCTCGATTTTCTCCCACCCCGGTGTGAGAGACTACTCCCAGCTGACCCTTGACCTGACAAGGAATGAGCTGATTGTGGGTGCCAGGTAAGAGAGCATAAATCCACTGAAACCCTCTGCCCTTTATCCACAGCCCACAATGCCGACAATCTGATACCTTTCCCCGAGTCACTCCAACAATGCGCATTTCGGGTAATGATCGCTATTTAAGTACTCTGTTGAGGTCTTGCTAGACTGAGCCAAGCGTTGCGTTTGGCAGAAGGAGTCGATTTGAAAGAAACGTCATGGCCCGAGAGAGAAAGAGAGAATGTATGAGAACGAATGATTGAGTGTGTTGTCCTTTCTTATAAAATAACAGAAACACACTCACACAAACCTCACACACACACACACACACATACACACACACGGACACACACACAGAAATGCATGACTGTGATGACTCAGACTTAAAGCTGAAAATGATATCGTAAGTGACTGTTAGCCAGTCATGGAATAACATTTCTTTGGCGTAGCTCCTCGGCGACAGCGGCCAGAATTGGCTCTCTCTTTTGTAATGTTTTATTAACATTGCTAAGCAAAAGCATACGTATTTGTCTTCCTTCCCCGAAAATGTCTATTATAAACATGCACACTGACGTATCTCTCCCCTTCCTCTCTCTCCTATCCAGAAACTACCTCTTTAGACTGGACCTCAGTAACATGTCCCTGATACAGGTATGCATACAGTATGTCCTTCCTACCCTTAACATCTCTCTCTCTCTCTCTCTCTCTCTCTCTCTCTCTCTCTCTCTCTCTCTCTCTCTCTCTGTGTCTTCCTCTGTCTCTGTCTCTCTTTCTGTCTGTCTCTCTGTCTCCCGCTCTCTCTTGCTCTCTCTCTATCTCTCTCTCTCTCTCTCTCGCACCCTGCCTTCCTCTCTCCCTCCCTTTGGTCCGGGTGTGCATACGAGCAGTTCAGCAAAGGGTTGCTCTGTTTCTCCAGGGTTCAGAGTGCAGCCGGGCCAGCCTAGCCTTCCTCATCCCCTCCTCTTCCTCGCCCATAACTCGGCAAGCGCGCGGGCTCCAGAGAGCCGCGGGTTCTCTCGTTGGTGATCTTGTCATGGCGACTTTAGAGTCGGAGTGAGTGAGCAAGTAGAGTTCAGAGGGAAGTGTACGCCGTGTGTGTTGTTGTCGATGTGCCAAACAGAGTAGGAGAGATAGCGAGTATGAGAGGCTGTGTTTGTATGTGTGTGTGTGTGTGTGTGTGTGTGTGTGTGTGTGTGTGTGTGTGTGCATGTTCATATATTTCAACAGCATCTCTGTGATCCTGGCAAGGGGGCACAGAGCCTCATTTCATTCATTTCATTTATCCTTCAAAAGGCTGGTGTGGCTTGTGACGGCTGGTGGGCAGAGGCATCGTTTGATTGGCCGCCTTGGGAGCAGATAACGAATAGTCTGGAGACGGGGAGCTAAACGGCAGAAACAGAACCCTCCAAAGATGGCCGTTATCGCTTTGATTAACTTTTACTAGAGAGGATGCTTTTGTAGCTGCTTTCTTTCAACGAACAAAAGCACAAACGTGCCTTTTGCATTTTCTGAACCCCGCCACTTTCCCCCACTTTTTTTTTTATTGGTGACAGCTGACTTTTAAAAGCTAATATCAGTTCTGCCACTACAAAGGTTGTTTCATTTATAATGCATTAAAAAACAATGACCCTGGCAGTCCCTCCTTTTTCAGGTTGACTTTTCCTTTTGCCCAGCTCCTGAAAATAACCTTTCCTTTACTCCACCCATAACTCCAACTGACGGTGATTGGACTCTCATTCTACCCCCAAAGTGATGTGGCACAACAATATACTATATACTCTATAACAATATAGTAGCTGAATTAACTCAAGAGGAGGCGAGGAAGAGGTAGGGAAAAAAAAGTGTATACTTCCTCCTGCTCCTTTTCCAACATGTAACAAATAATCTGATGCATATGGAGATTTCCAAGAAGGTTGAATCAGTTCATCTGGATACAATGTTTATCGACGGCTACATTTCATCCCTCATCTAAGTGACAGAGGTCACTTAGATTAGGACACAGGGAGGTTTGTTCGCTGAGTTTGATGTGTGGATTTGTTGATCATTTCAGACTATTAGAAATGGATTATCTGTATGTTATAGCCTGCTTATTTATATGTTCGAAATATTCATCTGCCTATCTATCTGTCTATCTATCTATCTATCTATCTATCTATCTGTCTGTCTGTCTATCTATCTATCTATCTATCTATCTATCTGTCTATCTGTCTATCTGTCTATCTATCTATCTGTCTGTCTGTCTGTCTGTCTGTCTGTCTGTCTGTCTGTCTGTCTATCTATCTATCTATCTATCTATCTATCTATCTATCTATCTATCTATCTATCTATCTATCTATCTGTCTATCTGTCTGTCTGTCTGTCTGTCTGTCTGGTTATAGACACATAGAATGAACTGATTTAGCAGGATTGAGTTGCATGGCTGTACTCATGGATAATGAACGTATCAGTATGTCCTCTGCCTCGGGGCATGGTGTGTGTGTGTGTGTGTGTGTGTGTGTGTGTGTGTGTGTGTGTGTGTGTGTGTGTGTGTGTGTGTGTGTGTGTGTGTGTGTGTGTGTGTGTGCGTGTGTGCGTGTGTGAGAAGCCGGTGGTGATGGGAGCACCGTGAGCTACATTGCTGTGTAGTTGTAGCTGTGAGGCCTGCTTGGGGCAGGGAACATTACTGTGCAGTTGCATCACACGTCTCAAGTGATTCTCATAATGGGATTCTTACAGTTAATGTGAACCTGTGCATCACACACACACACGCCAGCATTTAAAAAGTTTACAGTTTGGTTTTTTATTTAAACTTGTTGGTTTTCATGGCCGTGTCATACGTTCAATTTATTGCTGTCTTGTTGTTGAGGGAAGTAGTGCAACACATAACATGCTGGCATAACTGTGAATTCAGCAAAATACAGTTTCTAATATGGCTGCTGAGCAGCTCCACTAAGTTCTATTGGAGTCGTCAACAAGAAGTATTCTGCTCAAAGGCACATCAGCAGCGTTTATACTAAGAAAGAAAGCAGCACCTGTTCAGTTGCTCAACCTACGTGTCACGTTTGCTCAGAACGACGTCTCTTAGTGTCCCCTGCACATGGGCTGGTTTGCATGACGGTGTAATAACAGTATCATGTCAAAGTGATTGTCACCCGTCTGTTGACTCACGAATCAAATCGAACTTATTTGAGACATTCCTCTCCACGTTGATTTATTCGTGACTTTATGCACGTTGCCACATCTAGCATTACTTTCCCGGTATCACGTATCGCAGGTAAATGATGACAACAGCCTGCTTCACCCCCCCGCAGGATGAGAAGGTGTCACCAGACTCGACTCAGTCTGACAAAAGTCTCCCTTCACAACAGTCGCGGCAGACTAGCAGAATGTGTGCAGCTGCCATCCGCATGTCAACGGAAGCATCAATGCACCCTTTGTCTGCTCGTCTTAGTCGTCTCGTGTGGGACTGAGGAAGTTGACTTGTTTGTTTTGTTCATATGTTTTCACCCCAGCTGTGCTGTTCTGCTACAGCTCCTCAAAACAGTCCTGTCTGACTCCACATATACATCCACCTTTTGCAGGTACTTGCATTATAAGTGTGAATAGGTCACACGTGACTGCAGGCCTGTGATGGACTGGCAGCCAGTCCAGGGTGTCTCCCCACCTGCTGCCCAATGACTGCTGGGATAGGCTCCAGCATCCCCACAACCCTGAGAGCAGGATAAGCAGTTTGGATAATGGATCGATGGATGTCTGCAGGCCTGTGTGTAGTCGGGCATGAACACATACTCTTTCCTTTTAAATTTATCTCTCCTTGGCATCCGGGTGGCGTGGCAGTCTATTCCGTTGCCTACCAACACAGAGACCACCGGCTAGAATCCCCGTGTTACCTCCGGATTAGTCGGGCGTCCCGTGGACACAATTGGCCATGTGTGCCGGTGGGACGCCGGATGTGGGTGCGTGTCCTGGTGGCTGCACTAGCGCCTCCTCTGGTCAGTCGGGGCGCCTGTTCGGGAGGAAGGGGGAAGTGGGGGGAATAGCGTGATCCTCCTACATGCTACATCCCCCTGGTGAAACTCCTCACTGTCAGGTGAAAAGAAGCGGCTGGAGGCATGTGGTAGTCTGCAGCCCTCCCCGGATCAGCAGAGGGGGTTGAGCAGAGACCGGGCGAGCTCGGAAGAGTGGGGTAATTGGCCGAATACAATTGGGGAGGGAAAAAAAGGGGGGGTCATCTCTCTTCCTCTCTCCTGTCTCTCTCCTCTCTGCATGTTGTTTCAACACTCTTACTCACCAACAGTGTTGGCTCGTCTTGAGCCACAGCGATAAATGAGGCAAGCGCCTCGCCAACTGACACGTCGGACAAGCTGCCCGGATAGAAAGATACGGCGAGGTTGTAGAAAATCAGAGGAAGAAGAAGGTGGATGTCTAAAATAGCAGCCTCCTCCGCTTGCAGATGACCAACATCAAAGTAGGGAATAAAATCCACCCGCCAGTGTAATCTGGCGCCTTGGCACGGGAAAAGGAGAGCTGGTGCTGAGGCGAGGTATGTGATCCAGCGGTGTTTCATACCACAACTCCACCTCACCTCTCCCTCCTATGCTTTGACACATCCAAAAGGTAGACATGTTAGATATTAGATACACCCGCCGCCCGGCTCCGACTGCATCCAGCCAAGTTGACCACCGAGAAAGCCGCCAGCCAGGTGAGACATACAGGCAAGGCGGGCCGTACTTTGAAATAGAGGCAAGCCGCTGGCGGGGGGTGAAAGTCATACAGGCGCTTTTCAACCAAAAAAAATGTCTCGCCGGGTGATCGAAAAGGCAAACCGGAGAAGGTGCCCATTCACAGTCTCGCAACAATGTAGCGTTCTCCTCTTCCGCTCACCTCCTCAGATCGGCTGACCCCGTGCTTTCCAACTAGACCATTATTATCGCCTGCACCCACATCCCTCTGCTAAGGCTCTCCCCTCCTCTTCTGTGTGACGCTATTAGAGTCTGTGTGTGTGTGTTTGTGTGTGTGTGACAGCCAGAGAGAGCTACCTATGACAGGGCCAAATTACAGAGCCAGTCCAGTCCAGGCTGTCTGACACTCTGAGCCACAACAACCTCTGTGTGGGTGAGAGGAGAAGAGGCGGAGGCGGGCCGCCACTGCATGGGTCCTTTTTTCCCTCCTCTTACACTTAAGTGGGACTAGAGCTTTGTGTGTCGGTGTGCACATGGGCAAAAAAAAAGAAAAGAAAAAGAAATGCTGTGTTGTTTTCCCGTATGGGTCTGGTGCATATTCCAGCAATCCAGTTGCAGAGGGGGGAGGTGTTTTAGCAGCGTGCCGTGCCAGGAGGGGAGGACCAGAAAGGCACTGGTGCCAGGGATTTAAAGGCTCGGCCCGGGCCATTCTGTTCAGACACCTGGGAGAACACCTGCCATGGCTATTAGCAGGCAGGCAAGCGTGGAGGAATGAATGCGGAGGCCAACAGAAGGGGGGGGGGCAGGAGAGAGAAAGAAGGGAGAGAGAGAGAGAGAGAGCGAGGGGGTGCCAAGAGAAAGAAGGGGGGGGGAGAGAGAGAGCGAGAGAGAAAGAAAGAGAGGGGGGGAGTGCCAGCAGAGAGAGAGAAGGGATAGAGAGAGAGCGAGAGCGAGAGAGAGGGGGGGCAGGAGAGAGAAAGGGAGAGGGATGGAGACAGATACAGACAAGGAGAAATTAGATAGTGAAAAAGGGGTGGAGGTGAAAAAGACTGCAAAACAGAGAACGCTGAGCCGGGGGTGGGGGGGTGGTGGTGGGGGGGTAAGAAAGATTACACTTAAGGGAAAAAAGACAGTCTGAGAGTGAGAGAGCATAAAAAAGGGGAGCGAGAGAAAGAAGGGGGAAAACGAGAGGGCAAGGGAGGAGCGTGGAGTGGCTGTAAAGGGAACTAGAGAGTACGGAGGGGAGGCAGAAAAGCTCCCAGTTTACCCCGGGTCAGCGTTTTTCCTCTGGCTCACAAACCCCCGGACCAGCCTTTCACCAACTCTCTGAGTAACCAAAGCAGAATAGTCCCCCTCCCTCCCCCATCCCCACCCCCAGAACCAAATACTGGCACGGGACGAGTCCGCGGGAGGCTTTCAAAGGCTTCAGCAGATGGACACCTCATCCACATCCAGCGCTGCGCTCCTCTCTTGGAGACGGGAGGCTGACTCCGCCAAACTCCCCGGAGCTTTCCCCGGCGTGAGACAAATCTCTCCCCGTTAACAGGGAAGAGGTGTTAACGGAGACGCACGTCTGGGCTTAAAATAAACAACAACAACAACAACAAAACAACAACAACTGTATTTACACAACACTCATACACGGCCAATGCCATCGGCCCACTCGCACGCACACACACACACACACGAACCAAACTGGAAGGTGGCAGATGTGTGTATAAATAATGTTCTTTGTCGCCGTCAAAACAACAACATGCATATGCATATGCACACAAGGTAGAGCCCCATGCCCCCCAAGTCATCACACTGCGTCCTGGACGGACACAGCCAACATCTGATGCTGCACATTTTGTGAAATATGCATCTCTATCTCTCTCTCTCTCTCGCTCTCTCCTCGACCCTCCCTCCTCCTTTCATTTTTGAAATATTAATTCTCAGTCACGCTCACTGTGTTCTCTCTCTCTTTCACTCTCTCTGTCTCTCCCTTTCTCTCCCCTGCCCCCCCTCCCCCTCTCTCTGCAACTGCAATTCTCTCTCTGCACCCTCTCCCACCCCACCACCACCACCACCACCACCACCACCACCACCACCACCATGTCCCAGCCCTCTAAATCTGTGGGATGCGCTGGTGGTGTTGTTATTTTTTCTTTTTTCCTTCCCCTGATTGCATCCCTCCCACACACTCTGTCCTCCCGGCCCCTGCCGAGAGAGCTCTCTCTCTCTCTCTCTCTCTCTCTCTCTCTCTCTCTCTCTCTCTCTCTCTCTCTCTCTCTCTCTCTCTCTCTCTCTCTCTCTCTCTCTCTCTCTCTCTCTCTCTCTCTCTCTCTCTCTCTCTCTCTCTCTCTCTCTCTCTCTCTCTCTCTCTCTGATGTGGTCCGCCTGCTCGGTGAGTGGGCCCGCTTGCTGCAACAATCAAAACAGAAGGCAAAAAGGAGGGAGGGAGAGGGGGATGATGGAGGGAAGAGGATGATAAGAGGGGGAGTGCGATAGGGAGTGTGTGTGCGTGTGTGTGTGGCAGGGCAAATCTGAGAGATTGTGAGTGATTCAGACAGTGAGAGCAAGTGAATGACAGAGGGAGACAGAGATGGAGAGAAAGAGAGATAGGTAGATGGAGAGAAGGGGTGAGTCAGTGAAAGACGGAGTTAGACAATGAGAAGCAAAGCGAGGACTTGGTAGCCGTCATCCGTCCTTTGCTCTCGCTGTTTATTTTTGTTGGGAGTGGGATGCAGATCCGCCAGATGTGCTGTGAGCCGTGCCGCCGATGTCAAGCAAAAAATAAAAATAAAATAAAATAATAATAAATAAAAAAAAATACACAAAAACACAACAGCAACTGCTGACGGGGAAACTTCCACAGCTCCCCTCCATGATTGGAGTAGATGCTCAGCGGGGGATCCATCTGCATTCTCCGTGCTTCACTTTTGACTCCCCTCTTCTTCTTCTGTTTTTTTTCTCACCTTCTTTTATAGCTTTCAAGTAACAGCAACCCCCGCAGGTCAGTGCCGTTAAGATGCCTGGTTTCATTCGTGGCAGTGTTGCAGGGCGCTAACAGCTTATTGATCCGTCTCTCGCTAACAGATTTGTCCGGCTCAGGGGGGCTACCAGATGCTACAGAGAATCACTGTCTTTGGCCAGGATCGCTCTCTTCCCTCTTTCCCTGAGTCATGGAGGTCTGTGCTGACCATGCCAGGTTTTGGCAAGCATCCTGCAGTTTTCCTCCGTTACCGATACTTAGCGTGTCTTTACACATTTGGTGCTTAGCGCCCTCTTCCGTCTCACGCCGGGCGTCGTACTTGCACTGATGCGCGCACACATGGCCGTACATGCAGGCGCATACTCAAACATGTGAACGTTAATGCACGAAAGCAAAATGCATGTCGTATGTTGTTACACATATGCAGTCGCGCACACAGACCCACACTTGCCTACGCATGCATGTATTTGACTGGGTTCAAGGCTTTGGCATCAGAAGGAGAGATAAAGCACAGTAAATATGTGAGGTTTTTTTTTCCCCGGATTTTTCCCCCTTTTGTATCCGGCCAATTACCCCACTCTTCTGAGGCGTCCCGGTCATCGCTCCACCCCCTCTGCCCATCCAGGGAGGGCTGCAGACTACCACATGCCTCCTCCGATACATATGGAGTCACCAGCCGCCTCTTTTCACCTGACGGTGAGGAGTTTCACCAGGAGAACATAGCGCGTGGGAGGATCACACCCCCCCCCACCTCCAGTTCCCCCTCCCCCCTGAACAGGCGCCCCGACCGACCAGAGGAGGCGCTAGTGCAGTGACCAGGACACATAGCCACATCCGGCTTCCCACACGCAGACACGGCCAATTGTGTCTGTAGGGACGCCCGACCAAGCCGGAGGGAACACGGGGCTTCGAACTGGCGATCCCGTGTTGGTAGGCAACGGAATACACCACCACGTTACCCGGACACCCCAAATATATGAGATGTTTTGACCTGACTTCAGTTCTAACACTGACCTGGATGAAGGGAATGGAGGATGGAAGAGAGAGAGAGAGAGAGAGAGAGAGAGAGAGAGAGAGAGAGAGAGAGAGAGAGAGAGAGAGAGAGAGAGAGAGAGAGAGAGTAAAGAGGGATAAAGAGTCCACCGGATTGTAATTGGAGCTGTCTAAGAGGAGCAAAAATTAAAAAGAAAAAAAGGAAAAACGCAAAAAATAATGGCTCTGCCAATGGAGTTGATGGGGTTGGTGGTGGTGGTGGTTAGGGTTGAGGGAGTTGATTGAGGAGGAGTCACAGCTACCTGTATGTGCAGAGAGAGATAGAGCAAGAGGGAAGAGGAGGACAAAGGAGCAAGGGGGGGGGGCGTCTGTTTTCACAACGTAACAGATTACCAATAAACAGATAAGCCTTGAGCCGTATGGGGCTGGAATGCAAACACCATATTACTGTCTGACATCTCCACTTATCTGTCTCCATCCATACACCTCCTCTAGCTCCGCACAGCACTGCACCGTCCCTCATCGCTTTCACTCTCCGATTCCCTTTATCCTCACCGTCGCCTGCATTTCCGTGCCATTCAGCTATGCCGATCTACCTTAACTTCACAGGACTTGGAAACATTCCTGGGTGACATTTTTCCTGACTCATGAGAAAATCCCATGGGCTGCTGAGCCATTCTGGTTTTCTCCCCTTCCCCTTGGTTCATTTCCCCATTCAGTCTTTTCCTTGGTGCCTGTCCATTATGTCAGTGGGCTAGTTATTCATATATAGTTATGGCTAGTGAAAAGATACATTGGTGGTAGTATAATGCTTGTTAAGCTCAATTTGTAGCTCTTAGCTTTAAAGGGAAGTTTCACTGCTCATAATATGCCAATGGTCTATACTTGCTATTAAACCTTGAGCTTTGGTACTCATATTTAGAGAGTAAATGGTCTTTTCCTGTTCAGCGACAGTCCCGCGGTTACTACATGTACCAGCAAGCATTGCATGAGAACACAACCATCTTGTCAAGCCGCTACAGCTGTAATGCTTCTAATACATGCACACTCTCTCTCTATCCTGTTGTCTCTTGGTTTTTTACTTCCCAAGTATGTGACGTCATTTTCACATGTTATCCGAGGCCGCGATAATAGAGAACGATTTCGTCGATGTGGACTGAATTTAGTCAAGCAAATCACCATCGTCGATGTGGTTGAATGGCGCTCTAAACCCAGGACCATTTTAACGAGATTGCTGATATCCACAGGTTAAAAACCATGTAAAGGTTAAAAACATGGCAGACTGGTCTTGGTACTCTGTGATGTTAGCATAGCAGGATAAACACAGCTGCAGTTGTTAGTGCTGACTCTGTGTGTCTGTTTGTCTGTCTCTCTGTCAGTGCTGATAGGTGTGCTGGTATGCCTAAGTCCATCAGACCCATTATAATGCTATTATCTGCAGCTGTATTTATCCTGCTATGCTAACTTCACAGTATACCAAGGCCAGCCTGCCATGTTTTTAACCTTTAAATAGTTTTTAACCTGTAAATGTCAGCAAACTCACTAAAATGGTCTAGGGTTTAGTTACTCTTTGCTGTTCATGCTGCTGCTTAATTTTTGTAATGTCTTTTTGTGAAGGCCTAGGATCCAGTAAGGGTTTTTGCTATGCCAGGGTGAGGTTAGGGTAACACCAGAAGGTTTTTTCCCCATTTTGTTCTCTACTTGGAAAAATAGCCTTATCATATTCCCTGGGAGAGATGCCCAGTTTTGATAATCATTGTCCCCAGTAGGAGACCTCATATTGCTGGCCTCTTGCGGTTTTTGTACACATGATGAATAAGCTACGCTTCTTCGCAAGGTCATTTTTTCCTTCCAATCTTGTTTCTCAAGACACTTTTTTGTCATTTCTAATTTGTAATTACAGGGAACATCTGACAGGCTCCGAGAGGAACTCTTTGAACCAGTGTTTGTGTTTTGGAAAGTAAGAGATGAGTTGTGCTTCTGGTTCAAGGCCAGCTGATGAGGAGTGGCCCCCAGGAGGGCTGTATCACTGTGCGACATTAAGGTCTCGCTCTTCTAAACCAGATGCAGACAGTGATGCAGCCTGACAGTGGAACTCAAGCAAAACTGCACCATAAATATAAAGGATACTATAATCCCCCCCCCCCAACATTTATAAAAGATTGCTCTGTCTTGATCACCACTTTCTGCTGCAACCCACTGTTATTCGTATCTGTTGAATTACGCTGAATTTAGATTTCCACGTCCTCTAAAGGAAAACAACATTTTCTATATATACATAGTATATGTTGCAGGGATAACAATCCAACAGCAGCCGTAATACTTCTTGCTTTGCTCATAGACTGTGATGTATGAGAAAAATGCACATTGTGGGCATTCGAGTAGCGTAGTGGTCTATTCCGTTGCCTACCAACATGGGGATCGCCGGTTCGAATCCCAGTGTTACCTTTGGCTCGGTCGGGCGTCCCTACAGACACAATTGGCCATGTCTACGGGTGGGTAGCCGGATATGGGTATTTGTCCTGGTGGCTGCATTAGCACCTCCTCTGGTCGGTCGGGGTGCCTGTGCAGGGGGGAGGGGGAACTGGGGGGAATAGCGTGATCCTCCCACACGCTACATCCCCCTGGCGAAACCCCTCACTGTCAGGCAAAAAGAAGCAGCTGGCGACTCCACATGTATTGGAGGAGGCTTGTGGTGGTCTGCAGCCCTCCCCGGATCGGCAGAGGAGGTGGAGCAACGACTGGGACGGCTCGGAAGAGTGGGGTAATTGGCCAAGTACAATTGGGGAGAAAAAGGAGGGGGAAAAAGAAAGAAAATGCATACAATGAAGCTACGTAGGGCTGTGTAATTTAGCACTGCAATTCACATTTTTCTGTAGGATTCACTAAACGAGGAAGTAATTTTTAACATCCTTTAACTATCCTTTAACTATATGGCTCCAACAGAAGCCATATAGTTATATGGCTGCTGTTGGAGTGTCGTCCCTACAACACACTATAGGAGTATTTATTATTTTGTGCTACTATCTCTTTTCATCTGGAGCATTTTGCAAATGAAGCAGCAGTCTAAACTTTCCAGAGGCAGGGTTAGGTTTCCACTCTTGTCTGTGAATGTTCTCAAGAGTTTCCACTCTTGCTAAGCTGATCTGTTGTTGGTCTTAGGGGAAACAGCTCGTCTGCTCTTCTGCTGTTGTTTTGTAACAGGGTGCATTTTTTTGCTCGGCACAGGACGAAGGTCAGGAGAGTAGAGGTGACCTCAGGGGTAAAAATATCAGCAACCTCCTAAACCGCGGCTGGTAGTTCCCTTAAACAGGAAGTGCCTTCCACAAACTCCCCGATCACCAGAGGCTGCTGGGAACAACTCAGTGCACCGTACGATAAAATAAATACATCTCTTGTTGTTTTTGCTAACTTGAGATGCTTGGAATTCATTCGGGGGGGAGGGGATTTGTATTCGGCAACGCCGAGAGCGTCCTTTTTTTCTTTTTCTTTTTTAAATGCCATAAGAATGAAAATATAGATTTTATGTTTGTTGATGGTGCTTGGTTGATTTACAACACTCACTCAACTGAGGTCCATTCCTGACATCTGTCAAGTTCTTCATTCATTCACATACAGCTACTGCCCAGAAAGAATGAAAGACAGACAGAAAGACAGAAAGAAAGAAGGACTTTTTTGACCTTTTTAAAAAAACAACTTTAATAAAATGTCATAAAGTCTCTGTGAATGTTCTCATTCATCCAGGTCATGGTTATCCATGTCATAAAGTCACAGCAACTTTGAAACAAAGAAGCAACAGAACCAGACGGTTAACAAGATATGGAAATACCATTATCTAAAAACCTTACTAAACATTAATTCATCATCCATCACTGAACAAATAACATCATCATAACGCCACTGATGTCCAAACACAACCATGCTATTCATTAGTTTATGACATTCATGAAATAGTTTATGAATTTATGAAAGAAAGAAAGAAAGAAAGAAAGAAAGAAAGAAAGAAAGAAAGAAAGAAAGAAAGAAAGAAAGAAAGAGGCTACAGATGGACTTAGCCTGATCCTTTTGAAAACTCAGACCCTTAAATCAATCATATTTACAACCTCTGCTCCACAAGTTTGACGAGTCATGCCAGCTTTTATATTTGCATGTGATTTTTTAAAATTTATATATATATATATATATATATATATATATATATATATATATATATATATATATATATATATATATATATGGCAGCGGATGAGTGCGAGACGCACGAAATAGGCTTGTACTGCAATGTATTAAAATCTTTTTTCCTGTATCCGTGTTGATATATATATATATATTTTTGTTGGTGTAATTCAGTCAGATTCAGATTTAATCACTGATGTGCTCCTCGTTAGAATGCCAGAATAATCTGGGACGTATGGAGCTCAGTTTAAAATGCGGGTTACGAGTTATCCTGTAATGTGATGAAGCACAGCCAGCCCAAATAAAATGGAGTCATCCATCGTGTTGTGTGTGTGTGTGTGTGTGTGTGTGTGTGTGTGTGTGTGTGTGTGTGTGTGTGTGTGTGTGTGTGTGTGTGTGTGTGTGTGTGTGTGTGTTTGACAAGGTGAGTGTATTCACTTGCGTGCATACAAGCATACAACTAAGTGTATAGTGTATACACTCCCTGTGTGTGTGTTTTCATGTGTGTGCATAGTAGGTGCGTGCATGTACTGTATGTATGTAGGTACCTGCACACATACAGTATTTGCTTGTGTATGTGTACCTGCATGCCAGTGTGGGTTTGTATTTGTGCATGACTGCATGTTGTGTATGAGAGAGATGGGGATAATGTGGCTAATCATGGAGGGACTACCTGTTTTTACCCGCTAGCTTATAGAATGGGGACCAACAATGTGTGGGAGGCTGTTGGGTAGTGAATGTGTCCCTTCATGCAACACGTCACCATATTTGTAATCCTTCCACATAGAGTACAGTTAAGGAGATTCATTTTAAATGGCATACCGACTTTAAAATGTGTCACCTGGTTTAAAGTCTGTCATTCAAATATTGTACCTTTTTTTAGCCAAGGGTAGTCTATGTAGCTCAGTTTTATTATTTTATTTTCATTTTGAGAATGCACTCGCCCCTACGCAGTAACAAAATAAAGAGCAAACTGAACCAGATGGTTTTCTGACTAAAATGGAAAGCGTCCTGGGATTGAACACTGCTCTTCAAGCGTCCACAGTGTTGCAGGACAAGTCGCCAGATGTGTTGGTGGACCGTTACTCACAGGTGGTTGATTGTTTAGATCTCGCTGCATATTGTTTGTTCTGTCTGTCACCCTGCCCTCCCTCCGGTCTCTGTCTCCATCCCTCGTTCCGTCTCTCAATCGTTTAAACACGTAGTTGAAACAGCTGGTGCACTTAAAAGACACCCTGTTGTGAGCTGAGTTGCAGACACGCACGTGCACACACACGTGCACACACACACACACACACAATGCACGCACACACACATGCACACAGATACAAAGAAGGAAATACACAAAGAGAAACACACAAAGGGAGAAAGAAAGAAAGAAGGAGAATGGGGAGAGCGAGAGACATTCACACATACGCAGGCGTTTTTGGATGCACACACACACAAGAACTTGTGTGGGGGGTGAGGGTTTGTGCTCTCACGCTGCATTGGCTCTTTTTTCCCCAAAATGCATGGTGCATGACAGAGAGGTAATGGAGAGAGAGGTGTTGGCAATAGAAGGAAGGTGCAAGCGTGCATGTTGTGTGTGTGTGTGTGTGTGTGTGTGTGTGTGTGTGTGTGTGTGTGTGTGTGTGTGTGTGTGTGTGTGTGTGTGTGTGTGTAAAACACTTAGTCAAACCTAAACCTTAGTGCACGACATCATAAATCATAACAAACCTAACACAAATATCAAAACATCATGACAAAAAAAAAAGAAATACAAATATGAAAGGGCAAGGCATTAAAAACAATTTTTCAAAAATGAAACGACCAAAAAGAGAAAGAAAAAAAAAGCAAAGCTGTTGTGACTCATTAAACATGACAACCTTTGCAGAAAGGCATTGCAAAAAATAAAAAAAAATCCACGTTGTAAATGTTTCCTAAGCACCCGAAAGCGGAGGGACAACACCTTAATTCAATGGCGAGTTACACACAGGTGGCCTTTTCTTTTCTTCCGTTTGGATTGCACGTTTGGAGGCACCAATTTGGGAAAGGTCAGGAGCTTGTCTCACAAAGGAACATCAGCATACTCGGGGTAGTCATGGATCACAAAAGTTGTTTCAATAAGGCTATTAAACTCTGACTTGCCCGCATGAGCTCTGGTCATAAATACCTCACCACCTGCAGCATGACAGGTCCAAAAACGATGCATTTTCTCTGAAAAGGTAAAAATAAATAAATAAATAATATGACAATTGAAGCAAATTATAAAAATCACAAAAGCAACAAAAACTGATATCACACCCTAAGAGCAAAAAGTAAGCCAGGGAGAAGATTGCAAAAGATAATCTATGTAGTTCAAATGCTTCGGCCTATATGAATAGACGCACATGTGAATAGAATCACATTAGCAGATAGACTGAAAGTTGCACGTGCAGGCTGTAGCTAATGCATGGAATATGTATGCTATCTATGCTAGCTGTGTATCTCTCTGATGTAACAAACTGCCTGGATAACTCAAAGGATCTGTGTCCTGATGCATGCTCAATAATCCAGGTGAGCAGATCAAAGAAGGTTGAATCAGTTCATCTGGATACAATGTTTACTGACAGATACGTTTCATCACTCAGCTGAGGTTGAGTGAATAACTGAACAACCGGATGAACTGATTCAACCTTCTTTGATCAAAGGATCCCTGGTCATCTCTGAGTACCCTCCCCCTGTGATGGGCCCTCTCCTGCTATGTGTGTTACAACATATTGTTTTGTTTTATATTCGATTTGTACGTGTAGGAAGGTTACAAACACTCAAGGTATGGCATTGCAATTTCATCTAGAGGAGCTATGTAGAAAGTTGACGCGCTAAAGGCAAACGAACCATTCTCCATTAACATAGCTGGACAAGAAAAACATGTAGAAAGTATTTTTCAATGACATTACATAGTTTGTGAGCATTGTTATTTTTCAAGTGTCGTTTATTCACTAGCGGAAGACCATGACCCAAGTCAAAATCTGTTTTATTACTATCAAAAGGAAGTTACACGATGCCTCCATTTGTAGTTAGCTCATATTAAACTGTAAGAACATCTGAAGTAATTCATCTAAGATAAGTCAAGTGAGCAAAGGAATGGGAGGAATTTGTCTTTTGTACAAAAGTGGAAAAAGCAAAACAATTTCACAAAAAAAAGAAGGAAAAACCCCACAATCTGTGGGTATGATCAATAAAGGGTATGGCACTACAATATGAATACATTTCATGTAGAACAAAACATTAACACAGATATAAACTGTATACAGTTATGTTTGTATAAAATATATACTTATATATTGTGAAATGTAATTGTCAACAGGAAATGGACTTACATCCAGTTTTGCTGACATCTGTCCCCCCGAGTCCACAGGATGTTATGAGGTGCTCGGTGATGTTGTTTCCTTGCTGTTGATTGGTGGATGGGAGACTTTTGATCCGATGGTCTGCATATGAATTTAACCTGCTCTGGAGCCGGATGTGTTTACAGTCTAATTTTCCAGGATGATGTACCTTGTGCAAAACATGAGCGACCTTGAAAGCTCAAAGTTAGCATTAGCAGACTAACCCACTTATCCGGCTTTGGGGAGGAAGGCCCTGCTGTTATTGTGATGTTTTTTTTCTTTCTTTTTTTTCCAGTGCTTTTCTGTAAATGTCATGTTTCATGATTTGCAGTTGCTCTGGTTTTAGTCATTGTGTGTTTGTGTCTTTGTGCAGCGATTATTTTAGCATTGTCATGGATGTCTTGGCCATGATACTCATGGGGACACATGCGAGTATGTGTGGTCAATATATGCAGTTTATGGGACTAAGAAACTTGGAAAAAAAGAGAGAGAGAGAGAGAGAGAGAGAGAGAGAGAGAGAGAGAGAGAGAGAGAGAGAGAGAGAGAGAGAGAGAGAGGGCGATAGAGAGAGTGTGTGCTCAGGATGGGGGTGTGTTCATACCCTCTTGTACAGGGATCAGTGTTTGGGGACAATGATACAAGGCTATTGAGAGTCTTGTCACATCTGCTCGTGTGTGTGTGGTGTGTGTGTCTGGTGTGTGTGTGTGGCTATGGAGACACCGAGTGTTTACCTAGGAGAGTACACGTGCACCCATGCACAGTGCGCGTATGCAGAGCAGGAGGACCGAGCAAAAGGACAAAACAAGACAGAGTGGAGAGGGGGGGCGGAGGGGGAGGGGGGGGAGGAGGGGACGGAGGGCAGAAGAGAGAGATGGAAAGCGGTGCAGGACGCTTTTAAACGAGGAGACCTTGAAGAGAACAAGAGATGGATTTCAGTGAAGTAGTGGATGAGTATGCAAATAGCCCGTCTCTCGGTGGTGAAGAGGGGGAAAACAGCCCACTTTGGCGAGACATTTAGATGAGCTGTTCTGTTCAGGATTACACAATGATAGAAAAGCCGACACCTAAGCTAAGGTGATTTCTGGAATTGAAGAACAGTAGAGATTCAGAAACTGTCCTCATTTGTTTCCCGATGTACAGCGTTTCCCCTACAGTACCACTGTGATTACCCATCTACTAACCCCCCCACCCCCACCCTTTAATGGGGAAATATGAAAATGAGTGTTTTCATCCTTACTGAAAGAGAAAACACAGCAAACGATCATTTTACTGTAGCGAAAAATCACCGGTTTCCAAAAGAATCCTCTGCAGCTCTCTGGTTTTTTGTTATTTTGTCCCTGAAATGCAGCTTTTTCTCATATAATATAAATCCATGCCGGAGAGTTGCAGCACTGTTGAAGGTGCAGATGTAACACTGTCTGGCATTTTGGTGTTGGCCGGCCGGCCCATGGTGGACGTCTTATAACACAGCAACTACAACAGGCCCTGTCCCAAATCCACTATCTGTTTTCTGCAGGCATGCCTTTACATTCAACACTGTGGAGAGATCTGAGTTGAAAGGTGACTCGTTGTGTATTTCCGTACCACATGCTTTCTTAAAGAACACAATTACCATAATTACCACAGTGGACCTGGCTATAACATGGCGTAACCGAAGGCTGCAGAAAGGTTTCTTTTTTGTTTGTTTTTTTGTGGTACTTTATTGATCCCCGTGGGAAAATTACACTCTGTATTTAACTAGCTAGGAGCAGTGGGCAGCCACCGTGCAGCGCCCGGGGACCAACTCCAGTTATTTCTTCCTGTTGCCTTGCTCAGGGGCACAGACAGGAATATTGACCCTAACATCCATGTCTTTTTGATGGTGGAGGAAACCGGAGCACCCGGAGAAAACCCACCACAGACACGGGGAGAACATGCAAACTCCACACAGAGGACGACCTGGGATGACCCCCAAGGTTGGACAACCCCGGGGTTCGAACCCAGGACCTTCTTACTGTGAGGCGATGGCGCTAACCACTGCGCCACCATACCACCCATGGCAACGGTTTAACCGTAGCCTTGACATGATGACTAAATGGAGTAAAGAAAATTAGCCAGACAAACATTTAGATGACACCTCTCCACCCCCGCCCACTAATACGACATTTCCAGGGGAAACACTGGATGTAGGTTATATTTGAATAGGGTTTTGAATGTACATTTTCCGCCAGTAAATGCTATCTATTCTTGTCCATATTTAATGTGATGGTGTACCTCAGTGCACTCGTGCAAATCTGTCTGGACCACACTGAACCCCTAAAAAAATAGCCCTTGTTTCAACGCCTCCTATTTAAAAAGCCGTCGCTCCCATGACACACCTATTTGCTATATTCACGAGTGGTAATTAGCTGTCACACATGATGCTAGTAATGTGTCAGCGAGAGGTGGCCTTATCAGCACAGTACCACATTTTAACAAGGACCTCAATTCCATCACTGCTGCTCAAAGGCCCTCCTTCGCTCCATTAGTATTTCCTCCTCTCTCTGTCTCTCCCTCTCTCTCCTCCATCTCGTAAAAATAGAATTCATTTCCCAGCCGAACCACCATCCTTCTGCAGTAAAAATGATGAATCCTCTTCCCTGCCGCTAATTGTATTCTCTGCAATTTTATTTGCTTATGAAAAATTCATGGTTTTTTTCCCCCTCCTCCTTTAAAAAAGAAAAAGGTGCCAGGGGGCAAAATATTCTTATTGCCATCTAAGAAATGGGAAAATTGGGAGGAATTGGGTGCCGGGCTTGAGTTTGGAGGGGGAATGGATGCCAGGGAGTGCATACGGTTGTTGGCCTTGTTAATAGATGGAAATTCACTCTCATCGGAGTCTGCGGACAAAAATAATAAACAGGCTCTGGAGACCCAGGGCCATATTCCAAGTCGTTGTCGTCAAACAGCTGACACGACTTGGCTCTCACTACTATCTGACGTTTTGTGGATGGGGGACCATGTTATAGACAACACACAAAGCATGTCCTGACTTATTTCTCATTGCTTTCTGACTGCATTTTTCCCCCATCAGTTCTGTGATATATATAAGTGCATTTTGTGACTACTTAACCCAGTATTTTTGGCTGTCCAGGTAGCGTAGCGGCCTATTTCATTACCTACCAACCAACACGGGTATCACTGGTTTGAATCCCCGTGTTACCTCCAGCTTGGTTGGGGGTCCATACAGATACAATTGGCCGTGTCTGCGGGTGGGAAGCCGGATGTATATGTCCTGGTTGCTGCACTAGCACCTCATCTGGTCAGTTGGGGGGGGGGCTGTTCAGGGGGGAGGGAGAACTGGGGGGAATAGCGTGATCCTCCCATGCTACATCCCCCTGGTGAAACTGCTCACTGTCAGGTGAAAAGAAGCGGATGGCGGCGGCTCCACATGTATCGGTGGAGGCATGTGGTAGTCTACAGCCCTCCCCAGATCGGCAGAGGGGCTGGAGCAGTGACCAGGACAGCTCGGAAGAGTGGGGTAATTGACCAGATACAAATGGGGAGAAAAGGGTGGGGGGGAATCCCAATATTTGAGTTTTTGTCAGGTTAGGATCATAATTTAGCGTAGTGCACCGATTTCCCCCGTCTCTTCCTCTTCCTCTTCACCATGTGGTCTCTTGGCTTCGCTGAGCATGGTGGCCCAGTGGTTAGCACTGTTGCCTCACAGCAAAAAGGTCCTGGGTTTGAACCCCCGGCCGCCCCAGGTCCTTTCTGTGTGGAGTTTGCATGTTCTCCCCGTGTCTGCGTGGGTTTCCTCCCACCATCAAAAAGACATGCATGTTATGGTTAATACTCGTTAATACTCGCCCCTGAGCAAGGCAATGGAAAGAGGAACTGGAGTTGGTCCCCGGGTGCTGCAGCTGCCCACTGCTGCTATACAATGGGATGGGTTAAATGCAGAGAACCTAACAACCTAACAACCTAACAACTGTACAATGATAAAAAAATAAATAAAAATAAAGTGGCTTTCTTATTTCTGTTGAGTACCCTCACTGGAACATAAGCAATGCAATGGCAATTTTGGCCCCACCACCATTCTGACACACATTTCCTCAACCCTGGTTACACATTATGCAGCCTTTTATCCACTCTGTTGATGTGAGGCGGGCCATTCAGGGTTTGGTATAGTGTGAAGGTATTTAAGGGAGAGGACGTCTGGGCGGAATTGGTATTCTTAGCAGCACAGTGTGTGAGCATGGCTTTGTTCCAAGGTGGTGTGGAGAGGGAGAGTTAGACAGACACAAGCAGAGCGAGAAAGAGAGAGAGAAAGAGAGGGTGAGATAGATAGAGAGAGAGAGGGCGAGAGAGAGAGAGAGAAAGAGAGAGAGCGAGAGAGAGAAGGGCTGTGCTTTGGTTAAGGTCAGGGGGTTAAGCCGACGGGATCCTTGGAGACGGAGCCCTGCCGAAAAGATGGTAATGAACCAAGCCATGATTCATCGCAAAGGCATCCATCACTCTGTGTGTGTGTGTGTGTGTGTGTGTGTGTGTGTGTGTGTGTGTGTGTGTGTGTGTGTGTGTGTGTGTGTGTGTGTGTGTGTGTGCGCTTGTGTTTAGAATGATGTCACCCCATCCCTTCCAGAGCCAGGCTGTCAGGGGCTGACACGCAGGGGCTATGGAGGAGCAGTGTTTTCATTCGAACGGGCCGAGTGATTGACAGCTCTGAAGTGGGCGGGTTTACAATCAGAATGGCAGGTGCTGTGCTGTTCCCCGAAAGGCCCATGGGAAGGGGTTTGGGCTCGCTGTCGACAGTTGGGGCACTGCTGAGCTGCAGTTTGAGCAGCGTGACTGCACCAGCTCCTCTGCCCAGTTTCAGCCCCTCAATCGGTGCTTCAGCCAAAGTTTCGGTTTAATCACCAATCACATGTGCACACCCCCCACCACCACAACCACCTCCATCCCTGTCTCCCCTCTCCCTTTTCTCTTTCTCTCCGGTGCAGACTGAGGCAGGTTAATTGAACGGAGCTGCCGAGGGAGACAGGGAGATAAGCCGGAGCTATCATTGTGGGCCAGGGCTTCACTTTCTCCACAGGCTGTGGGAGCTAAACATAGTTTTATACACTGCTAATGAATTTATCTGCTCCTCCCAGCCTTCTCCGTGCACATTCTGGCTGCAGGATGCGGAGGCGTCATCTGTATAGAACTTAACTGAGACGAGAGTCCGCTCACCTTTCTGTTTTAATTGATTCAATTTTAAACTTGTAACCCTGAAATGAAGCCAGAGTGAGGGAACAAAATCTCTTTTTGGATTGATTCAAACCTACTGGTCAGCGGAGATACAGAGGAACTTAAATTGTTTATACCCTGTTCTCTCCCTCGCTCTCTGTCTGTCTGTCTGTCTGTCTGTCTCTCTCTCTCACACACACAGAATATATTGTGGTCAGCACTATGCAATCGCTTAACCATTGAACAGAAAATGTCAATCTAAGAATACAATCAGAAAGAAGTCCCAGAATTAAGTGAGAATTTAAAGTATTTTTACTGTTTTTATACACACACACACACACACACACACACACACACACACACACACACACACATACACATATACACACACACAAAAACACACACATACACACACATGGTCAGCACTATGCAGTCTTTTTACAATTCAATAGAAAATGTCAATCTAAGAATACAATCAGAAAGAAATGAAGAAATCCCAGAATGAAGTGGGAATTTATAGCATTTTTACTGTTTTCACACACACACACACACACACACACACACAGAATGTGTTGTGGTCAGCACTATGCAGTCTCACAACCAGTTCAGTGAATATCAAATATCAGTCCGAGAATAGAATCAGAAAATAAAAAATGACGAAGTCCCACTATGAAGCATAACTGCATTTTGCTTGCTCATTACCAACGAGTCATTAGTCCTGGTTAATCAGAATATATGGAGAGTGGTACTCCACCAAAATCATGAACTTCCTGCCCTGCAGGCGGAGTTCATCTACATTTCCTTAGCCTAAGATGCCCCGCCATCAACATGAACTATTACAGCTATTTCTGGACCCCCCAGCTTTAAGGCAGCATTTAATGTATTTAAGTTCTACTTATTCTCAAGCAGGGAAGCAGGGGGTTTTTCTACGTTTCACTTGAGTAACTATTAAACGTGGTTATAACTTCTTGTTTCTTTTTAAATTCCCAAGACACACTATTTACTACACTTTCTGGGAAACCTTATTAACTTGAAAACTATCTTTTCCTCGGCGTGTTCCTCACCGAGGCTTCTGGCTCAGCTGCAGTTCATCCGCTCCATTCCAATGAGCTTTAATCAAAACAAAACAAGGGTCCCTAACACCTCGACAATGCTACTGGAGGACAAATTCAAATTCAAACTCACAATAGCTCTCCCCAACAAATTAAATCGACCCGAGACTGTTCATGGTTTGGGGAAATGCTGAAGATGAGAGACACAGTGAGTCATCTTTAGGTTCCCTATCGCTGTTTACTGTTGTCCGGCTCCCCGTAATGAATCGCTACAGCGCTTGCTTGGCCCCGGGTCCTGAGAGAAACACTGACCCAGTTTGGTGTTTACTCTCGGTTGGCCCCCGAGTTGGCCGACTTCATTCAGTCTGGAGTTATGACATTTTCCCTCTGTCCCCTTGTCCCAGCCAGGGATTTCAGCCACATGGTGACCACATTCAGTAGGAGGTCAAATCCTCTTTGAGACATTGTGCATGGTACTGCTGAACTGTCAGTGTGAGGGAACGTGAGCGAGCGTGTGTGTGTGTGTGTGTGCGTGTGTGTGAGAGAGAGAGAGAGAGAGAGAGAGAGAGAGAGAGAGAGAGAGAGAGAGAGAGAGAGAGTGACAGAGCGAGAGAGAGAGAGGGAGTTTTATGAGGCATCCACAGTAACCGACTTTTCGAGCAATGACCTTCCCACCCGGGAGCAGAGATCAGAAGATAGGTGGAGATGGGAGCGAGAACGAGGTGAAAGGATGAGGCCAGTAACACAGAACAAGGGGTACTCTGGCCCTTTGGACCGGCCATTCCAGGCCAAGCCAAGCCAAACCAGTGTGTGCCACTTTCAGCCCCTTTCTCAGTGGGTCAGAGGCGGGTTATTTTTAGTGAGCCAGACTTAAACACAAACTGATGCCCATGAGAGAGAAAGAGAGAGAGAGAGAGAGAGACAGACACAGAGAGAGAAAGAGAGAGAGGGGATGGGGGGGGGGGGCTCTTCTCAAGCCTCTAAACAAGAGCCAGTGGTCACCAAGCTGGTAGCCAAGAAGCCTGCTTGAATGTTGAGTGCGTGTGGGTGTGTGTGTGTTTATTTGTGGCACAGTCCCAAAGTGCTGCTTCTTGCATCCATAATGAAGCCCAGAGGAATAAAATTGGCCAGTAGGAGAAAGGAGGACAGCATAGCTGGTGCGAGTACTAAAAACTTTCCTCTTTAGTAGGAGGACTAGAGAGAGAGAGAGAGAGAGAGAGAGAGAGAGAGAGAGAGAGAGAGAGAGAGAGAGAAAGCTATTTACATGCTAATTCAATCCTCGGCCCTTCAACTGTGTAGTTGGGTACGTCGCTCCCCACCGCTCCCCGTTCCTGCAACAAAGCCGTTGGCTGGCACACCAGTCGCTGTGTTTACATGATAAACAAACAGCAATGAGGTTAATGTCTTTTCATGCATCTTTTTGTGCATGCCTCTAATACTAGCAACAGTCAACTGTTGCATAACTGTTACGTGGAGACTGATGGGGCCGGTTGAGTTGGCTGCTTTTGAGCCTTTTTCTCACCTTTGGGGCTAATTTTCTTTTGTTTTTGCTGCCTAGGTGACGGAATGGGCACCGGACGAGGAAACCAGGAGGTCCTGTCAGAGCAAAGGAAAAACAGAGGTAGCGTCATTCCCACCCCCGATTATATCACTTCCTGTCTGAACCACCTGTCAAACGGGTTGGGAAAAGGCCCCGCGCTATCTTCTAGTCGATGCAGAATTCCCTATGGACCCTCGTGGGGTCCCTCACAAGTGAGGAAACAATTTCGGACCGTCAGTCGAGAGTTGTTTTTTCCATGACATGAAGGCAAAGGGCCTTGTGGAAAAGCACCGACGAACTCCAGGCAGGATGGGGTCATTAAGTAAACTAATCAAGATAAGCTCGCCTCAAAAAAGAGCTGATAAGCACTGCTATCAGTTCTCTGTTTTTATTATTTCTTTGTGAAAATTGATTACCTTGTTGGTGTTATCACTGAAGGCGCCTACAGAGAAATGGCCTAACCAAACAGGAAAAAGCACGCAATCACGTCTGTCAGAAACTTGTCTGATAGCAGTGACCTCAATTCACAAAACACAAAACCCTGTTTTTTTCAGCCAATTTCCTCCAATTTCACAAAATGCTCTTGCTTAAATTATAAACCAGCAACTTCTGGAAAAATGGCCTTGTGCATGAAAAGAATTCATTTTAATTCTCTGTGCCAATGGCTTATGAGTGGATTCTGCCCAGAGCTCTTCTCCAAAGCTTGACTAAGAATACAGACAAACCTGTTCACTACGAGTCAAGGCTCTGCAGGCTCTGCTGTATTGTTGTATATGTTGTAAGCACAGTGTACCTGCTTTTTTTTAAAAACCCCTCCCCTCTACCACTCCCTGTAGGTGGAATGTCAGAACTACATCAGAGTCCTACTGGTCAATAAGACTGAGGTCATGACCTGTGGTACCAACGCTTTCCAGCCCCTCTGTATCACCAGAGAGGTATGTGGATTGTGTGTGTGTGTGTGTGTGTGTGTGTGTGTGTGTGTGTGTGTGTGTGTGTGTGTGTGTGTGTGTGTGTGTGTGTGCGTGTGTGTGCTGTAATCTGTAATAAAAGCTGTTTAGAAGGCCCTGACCTGGACCTTTTATCTATCTATCTATCTGTCTGTCTGTCTGTCTGTCTGCTGATCTGTTTCTTTATCTGTCTGTCTTTTCCAGGTGGGTAATATGAGCAATGTGGTGGACCGAGTGAATGGCGTGGCGCGCTGCCCGTACGATCCGCGCCACAACTCCACAGCAGTGGTGACAGAGAGCGGCGAGCTGTATGCTGCCACCGTCATCGATTTCTCCGGCCGTGACCCTGTCATCTACCGCAGCCTGGGTGGCATGCCCCCGCTCCGTACCGCCCAGTACAACTCCAAATGGCTCAATGGTACAGAAGCATGTCAACACCTAGAACACATTACAAACATAAGTGCACACACACACACACACACACACTCTGTTTACTGATCAGGTGGCTGTGATTGTTGTGGGTTCCTGAAGATGTATTTCATTCACTATGCTTAAGTCACCTATTAATCAGGTGGGCCGAACTGCACTGGTTCAAGTGTCAACTTTAATCTATTTCTGACTGGGTTTCTCGGGGTCATGTTCCTTCATGAAGTCTGAGAAATCTAGTCGAATAGGATTAGCAATCTGATCACACCCAAAACCATTTAGGATTTTCAGTAATCCCCATGAGCCTCAGTAGTTAGACAATGATGTGTAAATTTAATCATGGAAATGTACTACTTCAGGTGTTTTCCTTGGCCTCACCTGGAACAGCAAATCAACGCAGTTGACATTTTCCAGATCCAACACAATTTGTCCTTTTGTTCCAGCCAAACGAGGTCAACCCTAGAGAGGCGTATTTTAAAAAGATTACAAATACCATTTTTGTGTAGGAGCTGTGCGGGGGAACACCTACTTTGTGAGGGACTTGCAGGACATAGGAGGGGCCTGACAAGACGAAGCCCAATCTTCCTGTCACAGTTGGCGTTACTGCAGTTGTCAAGTCAAGTCAACATTTATTTGTAAAGCACATTTAAAACAACCACAGCTGACCAAAGTGCTGAACAGGTCTAAAATGCTGTAATAATCAAAAATGAAAGTGAATAACAAATAAGAATAAAAGAAAACAATAAACATAATAATAAAACAATTTGTGGTACAACAGAAGGTGAAATCAAGGTGTCAAGCTCAACTCGAATTGAAAGCCGACAAGAAGAGGTGGGTTTTTAAGCAGCGACTTAAAAACCAACTCTTATTTCTCCGACCATGGCATTTTACCTCTCTCCTACTTTCTGATAAAGCTTTCATCACATTTCTGTCTAATCAAATTATTTCATTTCTAGAATTAAATCGAACCCTAGACATATCCATGGCAACTTTATGGGAAACATTAAAAGCTTATATGAGGGGTCAAATTATGTCTTTCTCTGCCTATGCCCGAAAATGTAAAATGCAATGTATTAAAGCCTTACAGAATGAAATCGTTGACCTTGATAGAACTTATGCCACTTCCCCATCAACCAACCTATATAAAAAACGTCTTTCCCTCCAAACAGAATTTGAAGTTTTGTCGACCGGACATGCACAGCGCCTCCACTAATTATGAACAGGGGGATAAATTCGGTAGAATTCTTGCACATCAGCTTCACAAAGCATCGGCTCGTCAAACCATAGTAGAAATTCGCACTCCCTCGGGTATAGCCACTACTGACCATGATGGAATAAATGATTCCATTCCATTCCATTTTCCGAACCACTTATCCTGCTCTCAGGGTCGCAGGGATGCTGGAGCCTATCCCAGCAGTCATTGGGCGGCAGGTGGGGAGACACCCAGGACAGGCCGCCAGATTATCACACGGGGCCAACATACGCACACACACACACACATTCATACCTAGGGACAATTTAGTATGGCCGATTCACCTGACCTGCATGTTTTTGGACTGTGGGAGGAAACTGGAGCCCCTGGAGGAAAGCCACACAAACACGGGGAGTACATGCAAACTCCACACAGGATGACCCGGGACAACCCCCAAGGTTGGACTGCCCCGGAGTTCGAACCCAGGACCTTCTTGCTGTGAGGTGACTGTGCTAACCACAGTGCCACCGTGGAAATAAATGATTCATTTTGTAATTTTTATTCAAAACTTTATACTTCTGAATATCTGTCATTAATGGATTCTTTTTTCCAAAAACTTGAGATCCCCTCCATTGATGTGAATGTTAAAGATAGACTCGAGGAGCCCATCTCTGAATTGAAACAATGCAAGCAATTGGAACAATGCAGAGTGACAAGTCTCCGGGGCCAGATGGTTTCCATTCTATAAGAATGGAATATCTATAATATAATCTATAAGTATTCTATAAGAATTCTATAAGAAATTTTCAAAGCTTCTTTCCCCACTATTGGCCAAAATGTTGGGTGAATCATTCAGCGCTCACTCTCCCTCCATTGTTATGTGAGGCCTCAGTGTCTATATTGCTCAAGAAGGGAAAGAATCCCCTTGATTGTTCATCTTACCAATGTATCTCGTTACTTAATATTGATGTGCAGATAGTGGCTAAAGCCTTAGCTCATCGTCTAGAGACAGTGCTTCCCCAAACCAGACTAGATTTGTCAAAAACAGGCACTTTTTTTTAATCTTCATAATCTTTTTAACATTCTTTATCATAAGCCTTCTCAAACCCCAGAGGTGCAGTATCATTTGAAGCAGAAAATGCTTCTGATTGTGTGGAGTGGGATTATCTTTTTTTTACTCTGCAAAAATTTGGTTTTGGTGATCATTTTATATCCTGGGTCAGATTACTGTACTAGTTCCCAAGGCCTCAGTACTTACAAATGATATAATATCTTCCTCTTTCCAGTTACACAGAGGAACTAGATAGGGGTGCCCCTTAAGCCCCCTGCTCTTTTGTAATAGCAATAGAACCTCGGGCCGTAGCCCTGCGTAGCAACCACAACATCCGTGGTATTCATAGAGACCAGGAACATAAGGTATCACTTTTTGCTGATGACCTATTGGTTTTTGTATCTGATCCCTTAATCTGCATCCCCAAGAGCTTGACATTATTGAATGATTTTGGAAATTTTTCCAGATATAAACTGAACTTACATAAAAGTGAACTGATCTCAATTAACTCTGTGGCAGATAAATGTCTGCTTAGCTCCCTTCTGTTCAAGATTTCACCTAACAAATTTACTTATCTTGGCATTGTTGTAACATGGGGATATAATGATATTTTTAAACGTAACTTTCTAACTCTGCTAGGCTGTACTAAACTTGATCTAGAATGTTGGTCTGGGCTCCCTCTATCTCTCACAGGTGAACTTACCCAAAGTTTTATACCTCTTTCAATCTATACCAGATTATATTAAAAAGACATTCTTCTCTTTGCTAGATACATTTACTTCATCATTTAATGGAATGAAAAACTGCCTTGGATGTGCAAAGTGGTCCTTCAGGAACCCTGTGAAGCTGGTGGACTGGCCTTAACAAGTTTTCAGCAATATTACTTGTCTTATAATGTAAGGGTGCTGTCCTTTTGGCAGTCTAAGTTCACAGGCACCGAAATTCCATGTTGGTTAGCCGTTTAGATGTCACCTGTCTCTCATGTATCTTTGCACTCTCTTTTCTACTCAGCACTCCCTTGGTCTCATCCTATATCCAAATTTACTGATAACCCAGTCAGTCATATGTGAGTCTATCAAGATTTGGAAACAATTTAGACAGGCTTTCAAATTTAAAGATCTCCCTATTGGTACCCTTATTACAAAAAAAAAAATCATGTTTTTGTCCCCTCTATTTCGGATCGAGCCTTTGAGCTTTGGAGACTCAATGGAATATTCACTTTGGAGGACCTATTTATTGATGACCCTTTTGCAGCTTTCAATCAGCTGTCTAGAAAAGTTTAATTTACCGCGAAGTCACTTTTTCAGATATTTACAGATTTGTGATTTTACTCAATATACATTTAATCATTTCCCAGTTCTGCCTCCAAAGACCCAATTGGACCACATTATTAAAATTAATCCTGCTGAAAAAGGGTCTTCAGTTTCAGCTTGTTCCCTGTATCTCAGGGGTCACCACAGTGGATTTTATTGTTTCCATTGATACCCAGTGAGGGCATAGCACCAATGGCAGCTGTTGTTAACCTGGGCCTTGACCGATCCTGTATGGAGCCTCGACCGATCTGGTATGGTCTTGTCAATCTGCATAATGATTTGGCAAAATTTTATGTCAGATGCACTTTCCTGACACATCTACTAACCCTATGGACAGGGGCACAGACAAAGCATTGAATACCATCCCAGTATTCATGGACTTGCACCCATGCCTGGAGCCTCTGCTGAAAAAAGGGTATATCAATAAATGGTATTATGCAATGAATACTTTTGGCCAAATGCCACTTGAACCCCTAAGAAAATCGATGGGAGAGTGATATGGAAATGTCCATTCTAGAGGAATTGAAATCTAGTAATTAAGAGGATACACTCCTCCTCTATATGCAGAAGACATGGTGTAATCCAGTTAAAAGTTAGTGCACCACCTTCATTGGTGCAAAGAGAAATTGGCTAAAATTAGCCCAGATTTAGAGCCAACATATGACAGGTACAAACAAGCCATTGCCAGTGTCTTACATATATTCTTGGCCTGCCCGAAACTAACTTAGGTCTGGCGTTCCTTCTTTGAGGCCTTGGCCGCTGTTTATATTTCCCACTTGAACCTTCTCATCTGAGTGCCATCTTTGGGGTCGTTCCAGCTAGTACACATTAAAATGCAACTCAAGCAAACCTGTTGGCCTACACCACTCTATTAGCTAGGAGATTGATACTGTTCAAATGGAAGGAGGCTTCCCCTCCTACTTTTGCACATTGGATTGCAGAGGACATACCATCATTAAAATGAGAAAAGATCAGCTATACCATGAGAGGATCCATATCCAAATTCCACTCAACATGGAAGCCCTTTTTTAGACTTTCTGGAGGAGTTAGGTGTTCGGTTGGTGGCTGGGGTTGATGGGCTCAAAATCTAAATCTTCTCATTTCTTTTATCCTTCTACCTTTTGCTTATTTATTTACTAGTTTTTTTTAGTTAATTTTTTTTCTTATTTTTTTCATTTAATTTGTGGTTGTTACTTGTTTACTTTGTTAGTTTTTGTTAAAGTTATGGTTTTATGGTTATGGTTATGGTTATGGTTGTGGTTTAATTTAATTCATGTTGTTTTGGGTGGCATGCCAGGCAAGGTTTGGAGTATGGTGGGGGATTTTGTATGGGTCTATGGGGAGGGTGGGGGGCAGTGTGTGTGTATGTGTGTGGAGGGGGGGGATGTTGTTGTTGTTGGTCCATTGTTTGATAAGTTTGTGTTTGAAAATTGAAAAGAAACCTTGTTTAAAAAAAAAACCCAAATAACTCTTGAAATCTTTGGGAGAGACATTGGGCTTTACCTTGGTTAAAAGGCTTAACTGAAAAAAAGCTAGTTTTGACAGCTGAACTAATCTATCAAATTTGAAGGAGCTGTCAAAAATCACACCAAGATCCTTAGCAAAAGGGTGTACGGGTAGCGTAGTGGTCTATTCCATTGACTACCAACATGGGGATCACTGGTTTGAATCTGCTCGTTGCCTCCGGCTTGGTCAGGCATCCCTACAGACACAATTGGCCGTGTCGACGGGTGGGAAGCTGGATGTGGGTATGCGTCCTGGTCGCTGCACAAGCGCCTCCTCTGGTCGGTTGGGGCGCCTGTTCGGGGGGAACTGGGGGAATAATAATAAATCCAACTTATATAGTAATTTTCTAACACTCAAAGTCATTTTACAATAAACGGTAGTGAAACAATACAACAGATAAACATAACAAAGACATACAAGGGTGGATGAGAAGGGGAGGCTATGAGAGGGATAAGCGGCAGTCATACAATGCCAGTAGTATTCTCTAACTTAGACAGATACAAAAGGGCGCTGTGTCCCCCTGGTAAAACTCCTCACTGTCAGGTGAAAAGAAGCGGCTGGCGACTCCATATGTATCGCAGGAGACATATGGTAGTCTGCAGCCCTCCCCAGCTCAGCAGAGGGCATGGAGTAGAGACCAGGATGGCTCGGAAGAGTGGGGTAATTCGCAAGTACTGTTGGGGAGAAAAAGGAGGAAGCCCCCCTCCTCAAAAAAAAGATCCTTAGCAAAAGATCGATTGTAAGGAGCTAAAGGGCCAAGAGTACCATCAGAGTCGTCCAAAAGATCAGGTCGTTCAAACATAACAAGGTCAGCTTATTTCCATGATTATTTCCAAGATTGAGACAGTTTAAATTCATCCAAGTTTTGACATCTTTTAAACAGTTCAACAAAGGGTGCATTGAATCTTTGCTTTTTGTTTTTAAAGGCAGATAAATTTGTATATCATCAGCAAAACAATGAAAAGGGTATTATGCCTCTTAAAAATTGACCCCAAGGGCAGCATATACAATGAAAGGAGGATGGGGCCAAAAATGAAGCCTTGAGGGACTCCACAAGTAAGTGAGGCTGTAGTGGAGGAGTATTTGCCCATGTGAACCGAGAAACTCCTATTTGTCAGGTATGACAAACCATTTGAGAACAGTACCTTTGATGCCAAGGTAGTGTTCGGGACATGATAATAGGATCCTATGTTCCACAGTGTCAAAGGCAGCAGTCAGGTCTAAAACAACCAGAAAAGCAGAGTTCCTTGAATCAAGAGTGAAGAGAGGATCATTAAAAACTTAAGCGAGCTCTTTCATTAAAATGGCATGGTTTAAAACCAGACTAAAACGTTTCATAAATGCCATGGTTATCTAAAAATGTTTGCAATTGGATGAAAACTACTCTCTCCAAAATGTAAGACAGAAAAGGTAACTAGAAATTGACCTGACGTTAGAGAGAGCAGAAGGGTCCAGATTTATTTTCTTGATGAGGCTGCATTACAGCATGTATAAAGACAGCTGGAACACACCCTGAAATACAAGAGGTATTTATTTAAATGAAACCGTAGAACAACGGACTGTAGCAGTAAATAAAACAGGCAGATGATCTGATATACATGTGTCAGTAATCTCCCTGGTGCCGACGCTGTGCCTTTCTCCCCTGGATGCGACTGCAGTAGAAATCCTTCCACATACAAATGCCCCGACTTCTGCAGAAATTTAGACGGACCTTTCAAATGATAAGCCAGTAATCTGTGGTAATTCATATTATACATGCCTTAGATCCAGGATCCACAGAGGTGTTGGAGAGGTTTTTTTTTGTGTGTGTGATTTTTTTTTGCGGGGGAAGACAGATTAGAAGTCGGTTATAGAGGATAAGGCCAACATCAAAGACGTGGGCCGAGCAGAGGAGAGGAATATGGGAAAACAAATGAGGAGGTTGGATGCAGGGGTGTGTGATGAGGGTTAGAAAGTATGAAAGGGAAAGTTAGTTAGTTTGTTTGTGTGTGTGTGTGTGCGTGTGCGTGTGTGTGTGTGTGTGTGTATACACGTTTGTTTTTTGTTGTGTATGCACCTGTATTTGTGTGTTTGCATTTGCATATGCGTTTGTGTGTTTATATATATACGTGCCTATATGTGTGTGAGTGATGGTGGTGTTGGGGATGACAGAGGTATGAGGAATGGTGGGTGAAGGAGGATCTAGTCTTGGAGGAATAGATAGACTGAGGAGCCAATGAGCAATGTAATCATTCCTCACAGCAGGGAGAGGATGAAATTATTGCACACAACATAGTTCCCACCATACAGGGCCAGTTTAGCTGTGTGTGTGTGTGTGTGTGTGTGTGTGAGAGAGAGAGAGAGAGAGAGAGAGAGAGAGAGAGAGAGAGAGAGAGAGAGAGAGAGAGAGGGGAGAGAGAGAGAGAGAGAGAGAGAGAGAGAGAGAGAGAGAGAGAGAGAGAGAGAGAGAGAGCAAGACAGAGAGAGACAGAGAGACATAATTAGACAGGATAGGATATACACAACTCACAGAAACACACAATCATACACACAGTTTGCCCTCCTCTCTACTGTACCATGCCCCCCACCCCCCACTCAAACACATGTGTACAAACATATAGACACACACACTAGTGACTCCCATCACAGACAAAGCCTGTGACCTTCTGTGAGTGCTATGGAGCCCTGTTCCCAGTAGATTTAGGCTGTGAATGAAAATCTCATTTCCAGTACTCAGCCTTTTTAGTTTGGAAGGACCCATAGACAGGAAGGAGGTCTCAGATCTAATCTATCTATTCTCTTATTGGATTGGTAGCCTGCCAGGTGTGACCAACTGTTTGATATCGTGCAGGTGTTGTATTCTGTAAATTGTGTACACAGAACATCCATTGCACATTGTTCGTCTTGGAAGAGAGATCTCTTCTCTGTTCCCCTCCCTGAGGTTTCTTCCTATTTTTTCTTCCCGGTTAAAGGTTGTTTTTTTTTAGGGAGTTTTTCCTTATCAGATGCAAGGGTCTAAGGACAGGATGTTGTGCTGCTGTAAAACCGCCTGGGGCAAATTTTTATTCGGCTATACAAATAAAATTGACCTAACTTGAATAAAGCAAGGAAGATACTTGGTGATCCATGAACAGGGTTCTTGTGTATGTCTCTGGGGAGTTGAGATGTTGTGGGACTGCATTACATACTGCAAAACCTCGACTCCCCAGGGATCGTACCCAAGGATCCTGTTCGTGAACCTCAGCTCGGTGTTCAACACCATCATCCCAGAAGCCCTACTCGCCAAGCTAATTCAACTCACTGTGCCTGCGGATCACAAACTTCCTGACAGACAGGAGGCAGCAGGTGAGGCTGGGGAAAATCCCATCCAGCACCTGGACAGTCATCACTGGTGCCCGTCAGGCATGTGTGCTCTCCCCACTGCTCTTCTCCCTCTACATCAATGACAGCACCTCAGGAGACTTGTCTGTTCAACTCCAGAAATTTGCAGATGACACAAATGTCATCAGCCTTATCCGAGGTGGAGATGAGTCTGCAAACAGACGGGAGGCCGAATAGTTGTCCCTGTAGTGTGGTTACAACAACCTGGAGCTGAAAACACTCAAAACGGTGGAGATGACAATGGACTTCAGGAGGAGCCCCACATCACTGCCCCCCCCACCACCACCACCATACTCAGCAGCAATGTGTCTGCTGTGGAAATGTTCATGTTCCTGGGTTCTACAATCTCCCAGGACCTGAAGTGGGAGACCAACATCAACAAAGTCATCAAAAAGGGCCAGAAGAGGATGTACTTCTTGCACCATCTGAGGAAATACAACCTGCCTCAAGGGCTGCTGATCCAGTTTTACACTGTAGTTGTTGAGTCTGTTCTCTGCACTTAAATCACTATCTGGTTTGGATTGACCACCAAACAGGACAGGAACAGACTACAGCGGACAATCAGGTCAGCAGAAAAGATTATCGGTGCCAACCTGCCACCATCCAGGACCTGTACACCTCCAGAGTCAGGAAATGATCAGGGAAAATCACTGCAGACCCCTCACACCCTGGACACAACCTGTTCCAACTTCTCCCCTCTGGTAGGCACTACAGAACACTGTACACCAAAACCACTAGACACAGGAAAAGTTTCTTCCCCCTAGCCATCACACTTATGAACAGTTAACTCACTGTGGCGCTGTGCAATAACCCGGGAACACTATAATACCCACTGTACCTACATATCATTTTCAGTCTAAAATACAAATTTGCAATACATTTTACTCACTACTGTATGTATGAACAGGCTGTATACTGTACATAACCACCAACTATATGTATATAGAGTAACTTTTTTTACCCATTTAATATTTACCTCCGCACTCCTTGCATTCTTCACTTCTTTGCGCTATTTGTGTCCTGCTTACGGTTCACAGAAAGTTTCCCCTGTATATCATCACTCCTTTTATATCCCTTAAGATTATTCCTGAAGATATAATTATAGTGTATTATGTTATATTATATTGTATTATATAAGGCAAGGCAAGGCAATTTTATTTGTACAGCACATTTCATACACTAGGGCAATTCAAAGTGCTTTACAGAGTGACAAAATTACAAAGGTAAAGGGTATACAATTTTTACAATTAAAAATCTTAAAAAGTGCAAAAGTACAGACAAAAAATAAGTAAGCAGTACAAAATAGGAAGGTTTTTAACTTTGATTTAAAAGTGGTCAGGGTCAGTCGGAGCTTGTCTGATATCATCTGGGAGGTTATTCCAGGTCTGTGTAGCATGATAACAAAATGCTGCCTCACCATGTTTTGTTCTAGCTCTTGGGACAGCCAATAGCCCATCCCCGGATGACCTAAGGATCCTAGAAGGTTCATATGACACAAGCATGTCAGAGATGTATTTGGGCCCAGAGCCACAAAGTGATTTATAGACCAACAGCAATACTTTGAAATCAATTCTCTGACTTACTGGTAACCAGTGTAAGTATTTTAGGACTGGTGTAATGTGATCAAATTTCCTAGTCTTCGTTAGGACCCTAGCAGCAGCATTCTGAGTAAATTGGAGTTGCCGAATAGCTTTTTTTGACAAACCTGTGAACAGACTGTTGCAATTATCTCATCTACTGGAAATGAAGCGTGGGTAAGCCTTTCTAGATCTTGTTTGGACATTATGTCTCTGAAGATAGCAATATTTTTTAGGTGGTAGTAGGCTGACGAGGTTACCAATTTGATGTGGCTATTGAAATCTAAATCTGAGTCCAGGATAACGCCAAGATTTCTTGCTTGACTCGTAGTTGTGAGAGACAGGGACTCAAGATGAGAGCCGACATAATATAATCATATTAACATTAATTAATCGAGGTGGCACGGTGGCGCAGTGGTTAGCGTGGTCTCCTCTCAGCAAGAAGGTCCTGGGTTTGAGCCCCAGGGTAATCCAACCTTGGTGGGTCATCCTCTGTGTGGAGTTTGCATGTTCTCCCCGTGTCTGCGTGGGTTTCCTCCGGGGGGGCTGGTTTCCTCCCACAGTCCAAAGACATGTACTATAAGTAAGGTGAATTGGCCGTACTAAATTGTCCCTAGGTGTGAATGTGTGGGCCCTGTGATGGCCTGGCGGCCTGTCCAGGGTGTCTCCCCACCTGCCGTCCAATGACTGCTGGAATAGGCTCCAGCATCCCCGCGACCCTGAGAGCAGGATAAGCAGTTCAGATATTGATGGATGGATGGATGGATAATTAATCGATGAATTAGTTATGTTAATACAATGGACAACAAATTTTTTCAAGCGTTTTGCTCCCTGAAAAAAAATAGACAATGTCAAGCTGAACACAAAAATGATCTCAGATTTGTTGTATCGTAGGAATTTGGAGAAACCTTAAAATAACTTTTATTGAATTTAACATGTTTAATGGCATAATGATGCTGACACATTGTGTTAGTTCAACTGAGCTTAAAATGTTTTGCAGCTGATTTTCATCTGCACTCAGTATCTGGTGCCTCTTGTGTCAGTGTCCAACAATAGTCGGCCAGCACTGATGGATTCCCGTTGCCCTGATGGTTGCAATGTCCTGGCGAAACCCTTCACCATGTTCATCACTGACGGCACCAAGATCAGCAGGGAAGACGTCCAAGTGTGAATGCAGGAAATGAATTTTCAGTGACATGTTGCACTTCACGGTTTTGTATGCTCAAGGCATGTTGTCAAGCAGCTCAATGTAGTTTGGTTCTGTAGTTGCCAAGAAAATTCTCAACAACAACCTTAAATGCCTTCCGTACTATTTTCTCTGGTCTCACTAGCAGATCTTCTAACTCCCTGTCATTGATGACTGTCTGATTTGTGGACCAACAGCATTTGTTCCAGACCTAGTCGAGTTCCCTCCCGTCTTTCCTTGCCCCCGCCCCCGACTACACAAACTGTTTACCACTCAGCTAGGTGCTTGAAAAATACTGTCAGATTCATACCTTCAATCGTTTATGGCATAACACACAAGTACGGTTGTGTGTTTTGACACAGGAAAACAGGCTTCCCTGTAATCGCACGCGTGCACAGACACACACACACACACACACACACACACACACACAGACACAGACACAGACACACACACACACACACACACACACACACACACACACACACACACACACACACACACACACACACACACACACACACACACACACACACACAAACAGGTTCCTTGCATCCGTCCCTGCAGAGTTGGGGTGTTGCAGGATGTGGTGCAGTCCCATAAAATCTGGACTCCCTGGGGACGTGCGCAAGGACCCTGTGTGCGGATCTACAAGTATTTCCCCAGCTTTATTCAAATGCATTATATCAAATAGTCGGTTACACCTGGCAGGCTACCAATCCAATAAGAGAGCAGATAGATTAGATCCGAGACCTCCTTCCTGTCTACGGGTCCTTCCGAACTGTGGAGGCTGGGTACTGGAAATTAGATTTTGATTCACAGCCTAAATCTACTGGGAGCAGTGCTCCATCGCACTCGCAGAAGGTCACAGGCTTTGTCTGGGATGGGAGTTACTAGTGTTTGTGTGTCTATATATTTGCATGTGTGTGTTTGGGTGTGTTTGGGGTTGGGTGGGGGGGGGGCATGGCGCAGTAGAGAGGAGGGCAAATTGTGTGTATGATTATGTGTGTTTCTGTGAGTCCACCTGTGTGTATCCTATCCTGTCTAGAATGATGTCTCTCACACACACACACACATGCATGCATCTATGTACTGTAGAGCCACAGTTATACAGTATCCCAATCTCAGATATACACACCCATGCATCCACAAGCACAAATGCTCCCATGCATGTGCAAATGTGCACATGCATGGGAGCCCAAAAACAAACCATTTGTGTCTTCACGTGTGGTTTTGCTTTAATAAGTCCAGTCCATAATAAATTATGTTAGTTATCACCTCATCATTCATAACAGCCATTGTCAGTGACCCAGGAAGCCACTCATTCACCTTCATATAGAGACATGTGTGTCAGCGCCACTGAACCGGGTGAAGTGGAGGGTACGTTCTCTACAGCTTGTTAGTGAGTTTTACCAGTAATTATGTCTTGTGTGGATAGAAGTAATAAATGTTAGCCTGGGTAATCATGCGTAGTGATGATGATAAGTAATGTGCTAAGCATGCGCCTTGCAGTGAGTTTAGTTTACAGCGCAGTTTAACAGGCAGGACTTGAAACGTAGCAAGGAGTCATTTATTCATGGGTATTTTACAAATCACCATTCATCGTAAAATGTCTCTTGTTTTTTCGTTCCAAAAAATTGGTTTTGTTTTCAAAAATTGCTTCTACTGTCAGGGCCTCCCGGCATACTTTCTCATTTAGGGTGTCGGTTCGAGGAAGGGCCGACATCAACGTGAAGCTACTTTCATTCATTTAAGCCAGTTTTATGTTTGCGTTTAGTATTAGAGTTACACGCACACAGTAAAAGTACATTTTCCAGTACTACGTGGTGTGAAAATGAATAACAATAATGAATTGTTGTTGGTAGTCGTGGCACACTTCCTCTTCGTTGGTTCCCATAACAGCATACACGACCTGCGTTGCATTTGGCTTGGTCTTGATCTCTGGTAACACCGGATTTAAGCAGGTTTATACAAACAATACCGAGCGCCACACAAACTCTTTAAACCAAGCTAACCACAGGTCGGAGCTGCTGAGGCAGAGTCAATGCAAAGCCTCACGCTGTGTATCTGACCCAGGGCAGTTTCCTGTCAGGAGGGGTGAGTCTGCTTATTGCCCTTTAATGATGTGTTGCCTGCATTATTGTTCAACCTCCCCCACGTCAGTCCCTCAGGCTCTCCTCCTCACCCAAATGCGAAGAACCACTATGCTTGCAAGGACAAATAAATACAGGGTGTAACACCCCGCAGTGTGTAACACCCCTGATATTCTGACCACCATTTATAGCTTTAGACGGTTATAACAGTCACACGGATGACTGCATTTGTTTATGTATTTATTTATTTTGGTCGCGGAAGAGAAAGGAGGGATCTGACTCTGTCACTAGCAGTTTCCTCTGCAGCCGCTCTGAGCATACATTCAGAGTTCATAAGTTGGGCGGAAAGGTGGCCTAGTGGTCAGCACTGTCGCCTCGAAGCGAGAAGGTCCTGGGTTCGAACCCCGGGGTTGTCCAACCTTGGGGGTCATCCCGGGTCATCCTCTGCGGGGAGTTTACATGTTCTTCCCCGTGTCTGTGGTGGGGTTTCTCCGGGTGCTTCGGTTTCCCCCACCATCAAAGAGACATGCATGTTAGGGTTAATACTCCTGTCTGTGCCCCTGACCGAGGCATGGCAAGAGGAACTGGAGTTGGTCCCCGGGTGCTGGACGGCGGCTGCCCACTGCTCCTAGCTACACAGCTGGGATGGATTAAATGCACAGTGTAGTTTCCCTACGGGGATTAACATAGTATCTAAAAAAAAAGTTGTTTTTATCACAGCTCATTAATAGAATTAAAGGACTGCTACAGCCCAGCTCCGTCTCCTGACCTTATTCCTTTAAAAACAGCCTCACCTGCCCCTCAGAGGCTTTCCATGGTGAAAAAGGGCATCTCAGGGCATCTGGGTGGCGTGGCGGTCTATTCCGTTGCCTACCAACACAGGAATTGCTGGTTTAAATCCCTGTGTTACCTCCGGCTTGGTCGGGCGTCCCTACAGACACAATTGGCCGTGTCTGTGGGTGGGAAGCCGGATGTGGGTATGTGTCCTGGTTGCTGCACTAGTGCCTCCTCTGGTCAGTCGGGGCACCTGTTCTGGGGGGAAGGGGAACTGGGGGGAATAGCGTGATCCTCCCACATGCTATGTCCCCCTGGTGAAACTCCTCACTGTCAGGTGAAAAGAAGCAGCTGGTGACTCCACATGTATCGGAGGAGGCATGTGGTAGTCTGCAGCCCTCCCCCGGATCGGCAGAGGAAGTGCAGCAGCGACCGGGACGGCTCGCAAGAGTGGGGTAATTGGCCAAGTACAATTGAGGGGAAAAAGGGGGAAAAATCCAAAACGAAAAAGGGAGGGCATTTGCGTGTGTGTGTGTGTGTGTTTAAATATCGCTTTAATATTGTTTGTTATGTTTGTATGTGTGTGGCAGACAACACATGTGACAGCAGCAGTCATGTTGTTTTTCCTCGTTGTGTACGTGAGGACTGCTTCTCTGGGCCCGGCCGCATCAGGGGAAAGCTTAGTACAACAAAGCCCCAGTAAGAAGTTGTCAAAACAACACCGTGCATCCCTTACCAGTCCACCTGATCTGCACTTCAAATAACTCTGCAGATCATTTCTTCACGTGCAATGGTATCAAAACCTTCTTTTTTTTCTGACGTGTACACATCCCGACTATGGCAGTACAAATACTCTGCTGTTGTAATCAATCAGCAGATCCCCTCCAGACAGGTCTGTGAGTAGGGAAAACAACAGTATGGCTCCGCCGGCTCAAGGACACGGGCAGATGCTTGCTTAATCTCAGGTTGTCAGATGTTAAAGGATGAGCCTTTAACCTCGGGGTCGAGATGTTACCCGCCAAGGCGCTCTGTCTCTGCCCGCACACACGTGAGTGGTTTTCGACACAGTCCGGTTCACACGTAAACTTGATGTGCATTGGACTAAGTATAGCCAGGGATGCTAACGTTTACACTTTGACGCGTGCTTTTCATACACTTGTACACTTGCAGCGATGGATGAGCGTTCCATAAAAAGTAAATGGTTAACAGCGGATGATATCGGCATCCTGCTCAAACTGTTATTCCCTTCGCTTTGTCCGTGGCTGGTCTGTCTAGAAGGGCAATAAATCACTCGCCCTCCCACACAGCTATGAAAAAACAATACATGGACGTCCCGTCGAACCGGATTGGCTCCATGGATTTACCATCAGATGGATTTATCGTCTTACCATTTCTAACCTCCTTCGCTGTGTCTTGCTCTCCTCCTTCTAGCCTGTCTCCTCTTCTCTGTTACACATTTTTATGTTCGGGCCTTTATTATTAGATGTTTTGCCCCGCAGTAACTCTGGATTGGATCAACAGTCAAAAAGTCCTAGATTGCCAGCATCAATAATAAGGACAGCAGGGGCGTCCGGGTGGCAGTCTATTCTGCTGCCTACCAACACGGGGACCGCTAGTTTGAATCCCCGTGTTACAGAATCAGAATGAGAATCAGAAATACTTTGTTCATTCCTGAGGGGTAATTAGGAAATTGGTACCTCCAGCTTGGTCGGGCATCCCTACAGACACAATTGGCCATGTCTGCGGGTGGGAAGCTGGATATGGGTATGTGTTCTGGTCGCTGCACTAGCGCTTCCTCTGTTCGGTTGATCAGGGTGCCTGTCCAGGGAGGAGGGGGACCTGGGGGGAACAACGTGATCCTCCCACGTGCTACGTCCCCCTGGTGAAACTCCTCACTGTCAGGTGAAAAGAAGCGGCTGGTGACTCCACATGTATCGGAGGAGGCATGTGGTAGTCTGCAGCCCTCCCTGGATCGGCAGAGGAGGTGGAGCAGTGACCAGGATGGCTGGTCGGGGAAAAATTCCCCAAAAAATAAAAAAATAATCATGATAATAATAACAATAAGGAGAGCAAGGGTGCAAGGAGATCTAAAAGAAGACACATTTCAGAAGTATTCGTGTTCCACCCGGTTGTGATTTTGCACCGACTCTCTCCCTTTCTCTTCGGCAGAGCCTCACTTCATCTCGGCCTATGACATTGGCTTGTTCACATTCTTCTTCCTGAGGGAAAATGCCGTGGAGCACGACTGCGGCAAGACGGTCTATTCCCGTGTGGCACGTGTCTGCAAGAACGACATCGGCGGGCGTTTCCTGCTGGAGGACACCTGGACCACCTTCATGAAGGCTCGGCTCAACTGCTCGCGCTCGGGGGAGATCCCCTTCTACTACAATGAGCTACAGAGCACCTTCTACCTGCCGGAGCAAGACCTCATCTACGGCATATTCACCACCAACGTGTAAGTAATGCCCACATACATATACATTAATTAGCGTTAGTGGAGACGCACACAATGGTATGGGAACATTGTCATTCCAGATTATACAGTACATTCATTTTGAGGAAGACGATAATTAATTAAACGGTGTTTATTGTTCCCTCGAATAACAATATTTCAGTCTGGGGCAGGTTTTCTTTTCAATTTTTTTTATTGCTCTACCAGCGACTGCAGTATTTCTTTGAGAGTCATTTGAGTGTTATCATTCAACATTTGTTTATTTCTAACTCCCCACTATCGGTCCGTTTATAAATAGCAGATGTTTCAAATGGTGGTTATTTTACTGAAGAATGTGAACCTACATGTGTGCATACACATGAATGAACAAACACACGGCCGACATGGCATGCACACTGCTGCCCGCCCCATTCATACGCATGCAAGGACATAAGTACATGTAAGACCATTGGAGGGAAAACCCCACCGCAGAAAGGGATGGGATGAGCAAAACCAAGTAAAGGTCCTGCTCCTGCGAAAAAGAAATTCATTTCAGGGGCATCTGGGTGGCGTAGCCATCTATTCTGTTGCCTGCCAACACGGAGATTGCTGGTTCAAATCACCGGCTTGGTCGGGCATCCCTACAGACACATTTGGCCATGTCTGCGTGTGGAAAGCCGGATGTGGGTATGTGTCCTGTTTGCTACACTAGCGCCTCCTCTGGTTGGTCAGGGCACCTGTTTGGGGCGGAGGGGGAACGGGGAATAGCATGATCCTCCCACGCGCTACATCCCCCTGGCGAAACTCCTCACTGTCGGGTGAAAGTAGCTGCCGACTCCACATGTATCAGAGACATGTGGTAGTCTGCAGCCCTCCCTGGATCGGTAGAGGGGGGTGGAGCAGCGACTGGGACAGCCCGGAAGAGCGGTGTAATCGGCCAAATACAACTGGGAAGAATAAGGGGCAAAAAAAAATCCAAAAAAGAAAAGAAATTCATTTGCAGTGGAGAGGCCTCTCAACCTTAACCGGAGAAATATCTGGGGGAAACGCTGACACAAACCCCTTTGCTTTGACTTGGAACGCTTTACACCGCAATGACGAAGTTAAAGACAAAGATAAAAGTTTTGCTTCTCCAAAATTGAACTCATTATTGGGTGGTGGTGGTGGTAGAGATGGGCAGTGTTATCCAGTTTTGAGCTACCTGCCACTGCTAATGATCAGCATGGAAACAGTCATCTCTCAGCCAGGCTGCCTTCATGCTGACAGACTGGTGCACACTGCAGCGTTGTATTGCTTCAGGTTGGGTGTCACACGCCTCATTATAGAGAGAAGAGACATGGAGAAGAGCTGCTCGGATTGGGGGGCCTTGTTATGTTTTTTTTTTAATGTTCATTAAAAGTGTTATCGCGCCGCCCTCTTGTTCAACAGATATAATGAGAAAGGTGAGACAGATGAGGAGGCTTTATTTCAGTCAAGATGGTGACAGGAAATTCAAACCCCAGTAAGGTTACATAAACATATCCTCTCAAGAAATCTGTCAGTCAAATTGATATCACTATGCTACTGACCTGAACCTCTCGTGTTTAGCTCTCACAGTTTCTAGTTCAAGTTCGCACATCAAGCTTGAACTGTCAAATATCACTGGAATGTTTGTGTGTACACTGTATTTTGTCATACAATATATTTCCTGGCAGATGTTCAGTCCAACCACCTGACTAGACAGTGACATGCCTCGGTCATGACTAACATTCTCCTAGTGTGTTCACTGTACATACATATTGTACATCTGTGTATGTGTGTGTGATGTGTGTGTGAGAGAGAGAGAGAGAGAGAGAGAGAGAGAGAGAGAGAGAGAGAGAGAGAGAGAGAGAGAGAGAGAGAGAGAGAGAGAGAGAGAGAGAGAGAGAGAGAGAGCACAGTTGTTGGTATTCAGATTTATTCTGTGCTCTTTCAAGGGAAAAGTCAAATCCTCCCTCTCACCTTCTGCTCTCTCAGCCATTACGCTGCTGGCGGTTGCCACCACATGGCTGCCCTCCATCAAGCAGCCACCATCTTTAGACAGAAACAGAACAGAGCCGAATGAGATAGAAAGAATAAAAGAGCAAACAGGAGCGATAGAAAAGATATCAGAGAGCTATAAGGACAGAAACAGAGAGAGAGAGAGAGAGCGAGAGAACGAGGGAGCGAGAGAACAGAGAAGAAAATACAAGAACCTCACATTGAGCTGAAGGCTTTTGGCTGTATTTGCCATCCTTGTGCCTCTCGGAGCGAAACCCCACAGCCTCCTTTCAAAAACATCCCGCCCACCCCACCGGGGCTCGATATGGTAATGCAATCACCATAAACACTGTCTCCATCTGTCCACCCGAAATTGAACAGGCTCACAGCTGCTCTCAGGAGGTGTAAAAAGGGGGGACAGAGTTGGGAAGAAAGCGCAAACTTATCTTCTATGTTCAGGACTTGGGCTGAGACTCAATAGTGTAGACTGGCCGGCCTCTCGTGCCCTTCCCTTTATTCCCACTGCTAATCTATAAAGTCGCAGGTTGACATCCTGCATGTTGGCGTCACCCATCCATGTTTTCCCAGGTCAGTTAGGAGACAAGCGAGGAATGAATTAAGGGAGCAGCTCTACTGTAATAGAGTGGTGATGTGACGCGGCTAACAGAGCCCATCTATCAGCTATGTCATCAAAAGCTTTAACATTCATTGAAAGGGGCTGACTTAATACCCCAGAGCAAGACTGGACCATTTAATTAACACCACGTCCTCATTGGTGGCGTTCTGCCGTGACAGTCTCAGAGAGGTGGCACGCCACCGCCGCAGTGATTCTTCTCTTGAAGCGGCTAACGTGCCATCTCTCTAGCTAATGATGAACCTTGTTTCAGCTTTCGGCAGGTGATCTTACCGCTAAGCTGCTCACCTGCTTCCACTTCGCCACCTCTCGCGGGGCGCCATGTCACTGAGGGGGAGGTAGAGGAAGTAGCCTTGTCAAACTTGGTTATGGGGCATCCAGGTGGTGTAGCGGTCTATTCCGCTGCCTACCAACACGGGGATCACTGGTTCAAATCCCCGTGTTACCTCCGGCTTGGTCAGGTGTCCCTACAGATACAATTGGCTGTGTCTGGAGGTGAGAAGCTGGATGTGGGTGCGTGTCTTGGTTGCTGCACTAGCATCTCCTCTGGTCAGTCAGGGTGTTTGTTCAGGGGGGAGGGGGAATTGGGGAGAATAGCATGATCCTCCCACACGCTACATCTCCCTGGCGAAACTCCTCACTGTCAGGTGAAAAGAAGCGGCAGAGGGGGTGGAGCAGTGACCAGGACGGCTCAGAAGAGTGGGCTGATTGACCAGATACAGTTGGGGGGAAAATGAGGAACCTCCCCCCCAAAAAAAACAAAAACAAAAAACCTGGTTATGCGTTCATGCAAGCGTGCACACACCCGCTGAACCACAATCACACAGAAATCCTCAAACCCCATCCGATTCATGGAAAATATGTTATTGGCTTAGTGTAGCATCAGATTTGACCTCAGTGATAAATGGTGTGCCAGGCACCCGTGTGAGTAGAGTCTCATAGTTTTTGATGATATTTCACATTTTACACAACTTGCTAGTCCCATCATTTCAACCTGATGACACCAAATCCACCTTGAAATGAGCTGCGGTACCACTGTGTCAGGCTGCGCCCGCTCTGAAACCCATTTGACAGAATATGCTGTGACAGTATCAGTAGTCTTACCGTTCGTGTCTTGACACACGATTGTGTTGGTTTACCCTTGGTCAAAACACGTTATCGTCAATGGTCTTACACACTCATAGCCTATTTGCACATAGAATACAGGGTCGGGGAAAAACTAAAATCAAACTCTGAATTCAAGATAGATGCAGACAAAAAGTCTGCCAATCCAATCTCTCACATGGTCCACATTGCCATTACCACCAGTTAACTATACACTTCCCCCCACAACCACTAAAATGTAATATCCTAGCTTTAATGTAACCCACTGAAGCCATGGTATTGTTTTAATGGGCTGTGGTGGTTCTGCTGACTCTCAGAACTCTCTGCCTTTGAATGAAACAGTTTCAGTCCAAAGCTGTTGCTGGCGTATTGTTGTGCATTATATTAAAAATACGTATGGATAATCCAGGCACCCCAGGTTGAATTTCGTGCTTTGCTGAGTGGGGCCTTTTTCATTTCTGCTGCTCTCTGGGTATTCACTACGGGCTGAAATATCGACCTTAATGTAGTTTCTAAATTTCCCATTATATGAAAGGAGATGAGGAGCATGAGCTAAAAACTTGGCAGGAAGCTGTGTGTGTGGGTGTGGGGGGGATCTGCTTGCGTATGGGCATGTGTCAGTGTGCATGACATTTGTATGCCCGAATGTTTGCATGTGAGCATGTGTGTTCTCTTGTATGCCTTCATGGGCACCGGTTGTGGTGCCAGATATCAGATTCCAGATTCCAGTTTCCAGATTTCAAGATATTTTGTGAGATGATGAACATCTGCTTCCATATCCTGGATAGGCACGCTGATCTGCACCATCTCCTTGTATTGTGCTTTGTGGAGGGAAGCAATGCAGTCACACTGTCATCCAGCATGTTTCTCTGTTTGCGTGCTTTGTGTGTGTGTGTGTGTGTGTGTGTGTGTGGCAGGCTGACGAGTCACTGCCTCTCGATATCTCTACCTGAACCCAAGTGCAACTGGGTATCCAGCTCCCTGTCACCTGCTGCACTGTAAACTGTTTGTTAGTCTGACCATCTGATTGGCTGGCTGATTGACCGTCTGATTGGCTGTCTGATTGGCTGGCTGACTGACTGTCTGATTGGCTGGCTGACTGACTGCCTGATTGGCTGGCTGATTGACTGGCTGGTGTTGAACCCGCTTTGGTGAGAGAGATTTTATACAGTGTAGGATAGAACAGACAATGAGAAAAGAGATACGTGGGGGAAAAGAGCTGTCTTCAGAGAGAAGAGCTGTTTCCTCTTCCCCCATCAACCCTCATTTCTTTTTATCTCCCCCTTCCCACGACTCATTCTATACAATAGAGTTATGCAATGAAATCCCGGATGTGGTCTATCCAAAGGGACATGCTTGGCCACACGCAGCTCTAAATACACATCTCACCAAGAAATACAAAGAAATATGGGGAAGACATCCTTGATGAAGAATGTTGTGGAAAAAATTTGTTCATATCAGAGAGAGAGAGAGAGAAAGAGAGAGAGCGAGAGAGAGAGAGAGAGAGAGAGAGAGAGAGAGAGAGAGAGAGAGAGAGAGAGAGAGAGAGAGAGAGAGAGAGAGAGAGAGAGAGAGAGAGAGAGAGAGAGAGGGACTGAGATGTGAGACAGAGGTGAAGTGGGAGAGTACCTGAGATTTGAAAATGAAACAAGTAATCGAGAAGAATTTCTGGGCAAGATGAGCATGGGAGGAATGAGGCTCTTGAATCACTTAAAGTAGCTGGCTAACCTTGTAGTAAACCTCTGTAGTAATGAAAGTGTTTGTCATGGTGCTGAGTTTAAGAGAGGAGCAGAACAGCACCAACAAAGCGGCACAGCGCATACAGGACATCAAATGCAGCCATACCAGTATGTACCCTGGTTATGCTGAATGACAGAAGCTAAGCAGGTGTGGGCTTGGCTAGTACTGGGATGGGAGACCTCCAGGAAAAACTGGGTTGCTGCTGGAATTGGTGTTGGTGGGCTTCTCCTAGATCGCCACCTTGTCATGGTGGAGAAGCTTGCATGTATCAATGATCCCAAGAGCTATGTTGTCTGGGGCTTGGCTCCTGGTAGGGTCACCCAAGGCGGATAGGTCAAGGGGGAGGTTCCAGCCGAAGCGCGATCCAACAAAGACCTCAACGGCGGAACTGGCGGAAGATGTCTCCAGGTCACAACAGCAGTTAAGGCGGATGAAGGCTGCAACAGAGGTTGGTCCCCTATTGTCTTGGTTCACCATGCCATTGGACTCTGGCCACCCCCTGCCAAAGACCGTGTGGTGGCTGCAGGTGCATCAGCCTCCCCACTTAAAAGCTTTCATGCGCAGGCGTCCTCCCATTATGCAGCTCTAGGATCGGCCTCTACACCCACCTGTGGACCCAGAGGGAGGACAGTCATACTCGACCGCGAGTGACCGCTGATGATGATGGGCCAGTAGGGGGCAGTCTTCTCTCTGGTCTGAATAAAAACAACACCAAAAAAAAACCCGATGCCCCCGTGCAGTGACAGGGACACTGTGCTGTAGGAGATGTCGTCCTTCAGATTAGACATTAAACCGAGGTCCTGACTCATTGTTGTTATTAAAGATCCCATGGCACTTATCACAAAGAGTAGGGGGTCTCCCAGTGTCCTAGCAAAATTCCCAACCTGGCTCTCTCCATCTGGCCACCTAATCATTCCCCCATGTAATTCGCTCAATGATTCCTCCCTCTCCACCTCCACCTGATGTGTGGTGAGCGTTCTGGCACAAAATGGCTGCCGTGCATCATCCAGGTGGATGCTACACATTGGTGGTGGTTGAGGTCAGCTTCTCCCTTTCACTGTGAAGTGCTTTGAGTATCAAGATATAGCACTATATAAATGTAATCCATCATTATTCATTAAATGGCATTTCATTCTTTTTCATAATCTTTAAAACTGCGGTGTGGTGGCCCAGTTGTTAGCGCTGTCGCCTCACAACAAGAAGGCCCAGGGTTGTCCAACCTTGGAGGTCATCCCAGGTCGTCCTCTGTGTGGAGTTTGCATGTTCTCCTCGTGTCTGTGCAGGGTTTTCTCCGGGTGCTGCGGTTTCCCCCACAATCAAAAAGACATGCATCTTAGGGTTAATACTCCTGTCTGTGCCCCTGACCGAGGCATGGCAACACCAACTGCAGTTGGTCCCCGGGCGCTACACAGCTAGGATGGGTTAAATGCAGAGCATAATTGCCCTATGGAGCTTAATAAAGTATCTCAAAAAAATAATAAATAAAAATAGACACAAAATTCACAGGTTACATCCATAAATACAAAAAAAAATAATCTCCAAATCCTCTACGTTGCTGTCTTCTCTTGGCATTATGTGTGGCAGCTAACAAGAGCAACCTCTTTAAGTCTCATATAATCTGGACAGTGTCAGGTTTTCTGTGCCATGGTTTGACTACAGCAGTAGTGGGGAGCCAAAACCACACCCCACAACTAACTCCCTCTCATATCAAGCTGTGTGTGTGTGTGTGTGTGTGTGTGTGTGTGTGTGTGTGTGTGTGTGTGTGTGTAATGTGGTTATGGCTGCCACTTGGTCAGTGCAGCTCATTTGCCTGTGGTTTCCTCTGTTTGGGTTTGGTTACCGGCAGCAGCGCTCGTGCCGTTTCACTGTGCCTCAGACGTTCCCTCGGTCTCACTCTCGTTGCCAACAAAGCTGTTCAAAAATATATTCCTCTCTGGTCTGGAGGCTGTTCCCTCCCTCAGTCTGTTAGTCAGTTGATGAGCCACGTGTTCCACTTTGCCATTGTTTAGCCAGAGATCATTTGGAGCCACTTTGCCATCCTGCAGCGCTAATAGCACACATTTTTCTTACGCCACTGAATGGGACTCCCAGTGGGGCGGCATCACAAACCCAAACCAAAACAACAGAAGACAAAACAGACACCCAGCAGAGGTTTAGAAACATTTCGAAGGTGAGATTACAAATACAATGCCCCAGTGTTTATCTCCAGCATAGTGCATTGCAGAGCAGCATTAAGGCCAAGGGAGATGTGCTGTGTACTGGTTTCTCTGTCTCTCCACGGCAACCTGTTTGCAGTGAAACAGCGTTGAAGTCTGATGAAGGCACTTACTGAGCCTAAAGGAGGGCAAAAAGCAGATCGCACCTGCCAGCAGTTATCAAACTCATTACTGTACAGCAGGGATTCCCAAAGTGGGGTGTGCGCACCCCTTGGCGTGCCCTCTGGGGGGTTAATGGTGTTCTTCTATACGTGGTAGATTGTGTGTGACTTTATTGCAATTAGATTCAAATTGCTGGTGTTCTAAAGTCTGTACCTGCTATGTTATCATGGTTGATTGTAATGTAAACTTGATGCAACTTTTCTTGAATGCGGTGGAAAATGACAGTATTTTTCCCCCCATCTTCACTCATGACGGACCTGTCTGCCTCTGAGCCTGTGGGTGTGTCCTTCACCTCATCCATCCTCTGTCCTTTAAAAGTGATGGCTTATGTGTAATTTTGTTGCAATTTATTGAAACTTTGTTGCGGTCTAGTTTCAGTTTCAGTTTCATTGGAATGTGAGAGCGCATTGTTGCGATCTCTTGAATATTTTGTTACGTGTGTTGTGATTATTTGTGCATGACTAAACTTGGCGGCACGGTGGCGCAGTGGTAAGCGTGGTTGCTTCACATCAAGAAGGTCCTGGGTTCGAGCCCCGGGGTAGTCCATCCTTGGTGGGTTGTCCCAGGTCATCCTCTGTGTGGCGTTTGTATGTTCTCCCTGTGTCTGCGTGGGTTTTCTCCGGGGCTCCGGTTTCCTCCCACAGTCCAAAGACATGTAGGTGAGGTGAATCGGCCATACTAAATTGTCCCTAGGTATGAATGTGTTTGTGTGTGTGTGTGTGTGTGTGTGTGTGTGTGTGTGTGTGTGTGTGTGTGTGTGTGTGTGTGTGTGTGTGTGTGTGTGTGTGTGTGTGTGTGTGTGTTGGCCCTGGCCCTATGATGGTGTGTTGGCCCTATGATGGTCTGGAACCCTTTCCAGGGTGTCTCCCCACCTGCTGCCCAATGACTGCTGGAATAGGCTCCAGCATCCCCACGACCCTGACAGCAGGATAAGCGGTTCAGATAATGGATGGATGGATAAACTTGATGTCTTTAATTTTTTGAAATTTGAGATTTGATTTTGAGATACTTTTATTGATCCCGTAGGGAAATTATGCTCTGCATTTAACTCATTCTAGCTGTGTAGCTAGGAGCAGTGGTTAGCCGCCATTCAGCCCCCGGGGACTGACTCCAGTTGGTCTTGCCATGCCTCTGTCAGGGGCACAGACAGGAGTATTAACCCTAACATGCATGTCTTTTTGATGGTGGGGGAAACCGGAGCACCTGGAGAAAACCCACCACAGACACGGGGAGAACATGCAAACTCCCCACAGAGGACGACGTGGGATGACCCCCCCCCCCCCAAGGTTGGACAACCCTGGAGTTCAAACCCAGGACCTCTTGCTGTGAGGCGACAACACTAACCACTGCGCCACTGTGCTGCCCATAATGCAGCTATAAATGGGCTATGTTGCATTTTTTGTTTGTTTGTTTGTTTGTTTTTTTTAATGTGGGGGATTGGGGATGCATCAACCCTGTTGGAATGTAGAAGGGGGGTGTGTTGCCTAAAAAGTTTTGGAACCTCTGCCTTACAGCATTTCATAAGCCCGGGGGATGCAGCGAAGCATCCTATGGCATTAAATTATCATATAAAGTTATTCTAGTGTAATATTATAGGTAATGGCATTACCGACACAGAGTTCATACAGGTTTTACTCTCCTATGCAACACCTATGGGTAAGGGAGTTATGTTATGTGTTTGCATGTTTGCATTCATAATCAATGCAGTTCTGTCTCAGCTTGACGCTGTTCCCTCAGCCTAGCCTAACCTCCAGCCAAAACAAGCCTACAGCTGCTTGTTCAGCGCAGGTGTGAATGATAGGATTTGTACAAAAAGGACAGAACATGTTGCGGATTAGTTTTATTACACCGTCCCAGACGCTGCTGATCTCTGATATAACCGCACATCTGGTTGGCAACATATGAAGTGTTGTGAATATCGCTGAAAATAACATTGTCCTCTCTGCCGCTCCCCCTCCCTGCCTTTTCTCTGCTTATTATTTCTGCTGTCCCCTACCCGGTCCGTCGCCCTCTACAGGAACAGCATAGCGGCCTCGGCAGTGTGCGCTTTCAACTTGAGCGCCATCACCCGGGCCTTCAACGGGCCCTTCCGCTCCCAGGAGAACCCTCGCTCCACCTGGCTTCCCACACCCAACCCCATCCACAACTTCCAGGTCCGTCTGATCCCACCCGATTCCATTCAGAATAGACAAAACGGGCTCATCACAACCCCAGCCCACCCCTCACACACACACACACACACACACATCTACTCATGGCTCTAGAGTACAATCTTAGTACAATTTTTTAAATTTCCCTTTCAGGGCTTTTTTGAATAATTGTTGCTTGGAGAAGGCCCAAAGGCAGTGAGAATATGTTAAAAGTTATTTGTTTAGTTCAAAAATAATTCATCATTTGGCTGCAGAGGTAATTTTCTTCACCTTCCCTGAAATTGCGAAACTCTTGTCCCTTTACCCTAAAACCCGTTTCGTGCTCTGAGCTCGGTCCACAATTTTTGCCTATTATCAAAATGTCAGTCTCTCATTTAGTGGAGGGAAACAAGCTCATTCTCGAGTGTAAATTGGAGGAAAGGTGACATTGTCTTCCCTCCACACTTGGCTCCTACTTTCATGCCTCACTGAGGGAGTGAAGAGACCCAAGCCAACTGAGCAGGTCAACCACAGCTTAACAAAGCACCGCATTTTCCTTTCAGCTCCTCTGTACTAGGTCATTTTATTTGCACATTTTGAGAGCAGTGATCACATCACAAGCCTTCGCATGAGAAAGTTGTTCTCTTTATGGACAGAATGAAAATTGAAACAGTCAAGCCAGAGGTGTTGTATTGATTTCATCAACTAAACAATAACCCATGCTGTGAAGTGAATTTCATTGTTTTGTTTTTTTTATTCCTATGGAGCACACAAACACTCAACACACAGCTGTTTTTTCCAAGATTTGTTTTGGCTTTTTGGCTTTTCTTTTCTTTTTTTTTTGTTGCTTTTATTGGATAGCAGACAGTGAAGTGGAGGTCAGGAAACAAGGGGAGACATGCAACAAAGGTCCCTGGCTGGAATCGAACCAGGGACGTTGTGGTTATGTGGCATGCACCTGAACCATTCGGCCACTGGGGCGCTACACACAAAGTTTTATAATTCTAATTTAATTATTTCTTCCTTCCTTGCCATCTTTCTTTCTTTCCCTGTGTCTTCAGTGTGGTACTATAGAAGACGAGGGGCCGAATGAGGGTCTGACGGAGCGCAGCCTGCAGGATGCTCAGCGGCTCTACCTGATGAATGACGTGGTGCAGCCGGTGTCTGTGGACCCGCTGGTCATGCAGGACGATGTACGCTTCTCCAACCTGGTGGTGGACATCGTTCAGGGCATGGACACCCTCTACCACGTCATGTACATCGGCACAGGTTGGTCAGAAGGGTAGCGAAAGGGAAGATTGGTGACTGGATTTCACACAACTGAATGCCAACCACCACGTTCGTTTCGAAGGCCTGAGTTTTTTCCTTTTACAGTCTCTTGAAAGTGTACCACACTTGTTACCTTGTTGTCTTGTCTATTATTTAGTAAATGTCCTCTGCCATCTTACAAGGAGGGTTTTTTTCAATTTCTTAAGGGAAACATTCACTATTACACACACACACACACACACACACACACACACACACACACACACACACACACACACACACATATGCTGGACCCGAAGTCCAGCAGCCTGAGACTGTATGATAAGCGAAAACATGGGGGCCGAGGGTTAGTGAGTGTTCGAGCCACTATCTAGGATGAAATGAGGAACATCCATGAGTACATCAGAAAGATGGTCCCCCAGGATGAACTACTGGGTGAGTACCTCAGGCAGCAGAAGACAGGGAGTGGGTAGAAAGAAGAGGAGGTATCATGGAAGACTAAGCCCCTCCATGGGATGTGTCATCGACAGATAGAAGACGTGGCTTATATCGAGAAATCCTACCAGTTACAAGAAAAGGCTGGACTGAAGGACAGCACAGAGGCTCTGATCATAGCAGCATAAGAACAGGCACTCAGCACCAGATCGGTTGAGGCAGGGGTCTACCACACCAGACAAGACCCAAGGTGCAGGCTGTGCAAAGATGCCCCTGAGACAGTCCAGCACTTAGTAGCAGGTTGTAAAATGCTAGCTGGGAAAGCGTACACTGAAAGGTATAACCAAGTGGCTGGGATAGTGTGCAGGAACATCTGTACTGAATACAGACTGGAAATCCCAAGCCCAAATGGGAGACCCCACCAAAGGTGGTTGAGAATGGCAGAGCTAAGGTCCTGTGGGACTTCAAGTTCCAGACTGACAAGCAGGTGCTGACTAACCAACCAGACAGACACTGGGGTGGTCGACAAGAAACAGAAGACAGCAGTAGTGATCGACGTACCAATCCCGAGTGACGGCAATGTCAAGAAGAAAGAGCATGAGAAACTGGAGAAATACCAAGGGCTGAGGGAAGAACTAGATTGGATGTGGAAGGTGAAATCCACAGTAGTCCCAGTGGTAATAGGAGCACCAGGAGCTGTGACCCCCAAACTGGGAGAGTCGCTCCAGCAGATTCCAGGAAAAACATCTGAGGTCTCTGTCCAGAAGAACAGCTAAGATACTGCGCAGAATCCTCAAACTTCCAGGCCTCTGGTAGAGGACCTGAGCTTGAAGAAGACACACACCACCCGGGAAAGGGCGAGGAGATTTATATTCCCTCATTTGGTGGTTAGATGATGATGGTGGTGGAGAGTGCTATCTAAAACTTTGGCCCAAAATCTCCCATAGGTGCTCAATTGGGTTGAGATCTTGTGACTGTGAAGGCCATAGCATATGATTTACATAATTTTCATCCTCACCAAACCCTTCGGTGACCCCTGGTGCCCTGTGGATAGGGGCATTGTCATCCTGGAAGAGACCGCTCCCATCTGGATAGAAAGGTTTCATCATAGGATAAAGGTGATCACTCCGAATAACTTTGTATTGATTTGCAGTGACCCTTCCCTCTGAAGCGAAAGCCATAAAAAGGCTTCTGCAGACAATGTCAGCGGCACTGGAGACGCAAAGAAGACTTCTCAGTATTATCCTTGTTAATGGAGTGTCATCCCTACAACATGTACACTACCGTTCAAAAGTTTGGGATCACCCAAACAATTTTGTGTTTTCCATGAAAAGTCACACTTATTCACCACCATATGTTGTGAAATGAATAGAAAATAGAGTCAAGACATTGACAAGGTTAGAAATAATGATTTGTATTTGAAATAAGATTTTTTTTACATCAAACTTTGCTTTCGTCAAAGAATCCTCCATTTGCAGCAATTACAGCATTGCAGACCTTTGGCATTCTAGCTGTTAATTTGTTGAGGTAATCTGGAGAAATTGCACCCCACACTTCCAGAAGCAGCTCCCACAAGTTGGATTGGTTGGATGGGCACTTCTTTGAGCAGATTGAGTTTCTGGAGCATCACATTTGTGGGGTCAATTAAACGCTCAAAATGGCCAGAAAAAGAGAACTTTCATCTGAAACTCGACAGTCTATTCTTGTTCTTAGAAATGAAGGCTATTCCATGCGAGAAATTGCTAAGAAATTGAAGATTTCCTACACCGGTGTGTACTACTCCCTTCAGAGGACAGCACAAACAGGCTCTAACCAGAGTAGAAAAAGAAGTGGGAGGCCGCGTTGCACAACTGAGCAAGAAGATAAGTACATTAGAGTCTCTAGTTTGAGAAACAGACGCCTCACAGGTCCCCAACTGGCATCTTCATTAAATAGTACCTGTTAGAGCCTGTTTGTGCTGTCCTCTGAAGGGAGTAGTACACACCGGTGTAGGAAATCTTCAATTTCTTAGCAATTTCTCACATGGAATAGCCTTCATTTCTAAGAACAAGAATAGACTGTCGAGTTTCAGATGAAAGTTCTCTTTTTCTGGCCATTTTGAGCGTTTAATTGACCCCACAAATGTGATGCTCCAGAAACTCAATCTGCTCAAAGAAGTGCCCATCCAACCAATCCAACTTGTGGGAGCTGCTTCTGGAAGCGTGGGGTGCAATTTCTCCAGATTACCTCAACAAACTAACAGCTAGAATGCCAAAGGTCTGCAATGCTGTAATTGCTGCAAATGGAGGATTCTTTGACGAAAGCAAAGTTTGATGTAAAAAAAATCTTATTTCAAATACAAATCATTATTTCTAACCTTGTCAATGTCTTGACTCTATTTTCTATTCATTTCACAACATATGGTGGTGAATAAGTGTGACTTTTCATGGAAAACACGAAATTGTTTGGGTGATCCCAAACTTTTGAACGGTAGTGTATATAGAGATAATATTGAAAATTGTGATTGCTTCCCTTTGATATTTGCCTCATGCTAAAGACAGAGCAAGCAGACCAGAAGATGATTGGGTTTAGATGAGCAGGCCTATAACTCACTTGGTATGATTACAATACACTACAACCTGGCTACCACACCTAACTGTTTACACTGTGACTGTGCATAATTGAACAGCTGTAATAAGAGGACTGGTGTCACCATCCCGATTTCTAGCACAGAAAATACCTCTATTACTTGCAGAGATGTTGCACTCTTCTTGCATTTTTGTCCTGGGAATAAGTACAGCTGCTGTTCAACTCACTACCCTTCGCTTCCTTTTTCAACTCATTACCCTTTGCCATTTCATTGTTAATGTACCCGCTCTCGTTAAAGATCACGGTTGGCAAAGTGTCACTGCCCTCATAACTGGTGGGCACAGAGCTAGTAACAAACCCACTGCTGCTTTTGTGAACCTCTCTGTGAGGCGTGAATCTTTATGCTGTATATCTTTCTTCATCTTTTTTCCCCTTTTCATTCACTCAGAATATGGCACCATCCTAAAGGCGCTGGCCACAACCAACAAGAGCCTGCAGGGTTGTTACCTAGAGGAGATGGAACTTCTTCCATCAGGGAAGCGGGAACCAATCCTAAGCCTGCAGATCCTGCACAGCGATAGGTCACTTTTCGTGGGACTAAACAACCAAGTTTTGAAGATCCCTCTGGAGAGGTGTTCCACATACAAAACTCAGGCGTAAGTACTGATTGAATATCTCCCTCCATCGTCCTAATGAGCTCCTCCCACCACAATGATGAGGTGTTGGGTTGCAGACAGGGACACCTGCTTTTTGCTTTCCAAAGGTGGCCACGTAGTATAGTTTCTACATTTTATTGTTCCTTTTATGCCTTTTGGCAGTAGATCCATTCAAACCTGCTCGGTCCCCCATTAAAAGTAATTATCTGTCCTTGACTAGGATTAATATGTCTGGCCAACCTGGCCTATAATCATTAAAGTCCTTATTGAAACAGATAAATGGCAAGGCGGGGGGTATTTGAGTACAGTGAACTCATTGTCATGTTCAAGAAACCAGTCTGAGATGATTCGAGCTTTATGACATGGCGCATTATCCTGCTGGAAGTAGCCATCAGAAGATGGGAACACTGTGGTCATAAAGGGATGGACATGGTCAGCAACAATACTCAGGTAGGCTGTGGCATTGACACGATGCTCAATTGGTACTAAGGGGCCCAAAGTGTGCCAAGAAAATATCCCCCACACCATTACACCACCACCACCAGCCTGAACCGTTGATACAAGGCAGGATGGATCCATGCTTTCATGTTGTTGATGCCAAATTCTGACCCTGCCATCCGAATGTCGCAGCAGAAATCGAGACTCATCAGACCAGGCAACGTTTTTCCAATCTTCTATTGTCCAATTTTGGTGAGCCTGTGCGAATTGTAGCCTCAGTTTCCTGTTCTTAGCTGACAGGAGTGGCACCCGGTGTGGTCTTCTGCTGCTGTAGCCCATCTGCCTCAAGGTTCGACGTGTTGTGCGTTCAGAGATGCTCTTCTGCATACCTCGGTTGTAATGAGTGGTTATTTGAGTTACTGTTGCCTTTCTATCAGCTCGAACCAGTCTGGCCATTCTCCTCCGACCTCTGGCATCAACAAGGCATTTTCGCCCACAGAACTGCCGCTCACCGGATATTTTCTCTTTTTCGGACCATTCTCTGTAAACCCTAGAGATGGTTGTGCGTGAAAATCCCAGTAGATCAGCAGTTTCTGAAATACTCAGACCAGCCCGTCTGGCACCAACAACCATGTCACGTTCAAAGTCACTTAAATCACCTTTCTTCCCCATTCTGATGCTCGGTTTGAACTGCAGCAGATCGTCTTGACCATGTCTACATGCCTAAATGCATTGAGTTGCTGCCATGTGATTGGCTGATTAGAAATTTGCGTTAACGAGTAGTTGGACAGGTGTGCCTAATAAAGTGGCCAGTGAGTGTATGTGTTAGAGGTGTTGGTGTTGGAAGAAGTTTCTAGCCAGTTTTATATTTGTTCGGGCATGTGTGTGTGTGTGTGTGTGTGTGTGTGTGTGTGTGTGTGTGTGTGTGTGTGTTTGTGCATGAGATGGAGCTGCATGGAGAGAGAGAGAGAGAGAGAGAGAGAGAGAGAGAGAGAGAGAGAGAGAGAGAGAGAGAGAGAGAGAGAGAGAGAGAGGGAGGGAGAGAGAGAGAGAGATGATGATGATGATGAGGAGGAGGAGAGCCCTTTTGCTCTGCCGTCTCCAGCTTCGGTGTTATTCATGTGAAAATCTCAAGGGTGAGTGAGGCTAGAAAAGCTCTCTGACTGTTTGTCCAACCTTCTGCATCCCATCAATGCTTTCAATCAGCTGCCTCTACCAGGCGCCACAGTCCTTCAAAGTCCGCCTCATTTTAACATACAAATGGCTTGATCCTTTGTTCACTTTTAGAGCAGTGTGTGTGTGTGTGTGTGTGTGTGTGTGTGTGTGTGTGTGTGTGTGTGTGTGTGTGTGTGTGTGTGTGTGATTTTGCGTGTCAAACGTGCGTGCACGGAGGGCAGTCTGGTGTGTTTGAAAGTTTGAGTGTAGGTGGATGCTGGGTATAGTTCTCATATGCACACTGCATGATGAGTCAGCTCGCTAGTTCTCTTAACTCCAGCTCTCCACTGCTAACTCACACACACCTAGCCACCTATATACATGCAGCCAGCAGAGTGTTTGCAGAGTGCATACTAATATAGGGGTGGGTGAGACACACAAACAGATAAACAAAGAGGGTGGAAGAAGATGAGAGGACAAGAACAGCGTCTGAGACATAGAGACAGATACAGAGACCGAGAGAGGGCACAGATGTTTTTAATGGAAGCTGATCAACCCTTTTTCAATCGCAGCGGGGTGGAATGATAAGACGAAGTGGGCTCCAAGGGTACATGGGAAAAGACCATCGTTAATCCTGCTGGTTATATGCGCCCGCTTCCCTGTCTCAGGCTCTCTCACCTCTGCAATCTGTCAAACAGACAGCCTAAACAAGCCGTGCCACAAAATACGACAGATGTCAGCCTGTCTGTCAGCGTGACAGCAGAGCTCTGCCCAGGGGACTACAGCAATTGGATAGGGCAGATAGGTGGCGCTGATCCTGAGGAGTGTGGTTAAAAAAAGGCACAACAGGTAACTAAATGCATGCATAACATTTATGAGGCTGATGGGTAGCAGAGACATATCACAGATCCCAGTGATAGTTCATGTCAATGAGAGAATGAACAGATGTGTGCAGGTGAACACGTGCATGCACATACACGTGAAAATGAGTGCACACACAGACACACACACACCCACACAGACAGACAGAGACACACACTGCACCTGAGACTTCAATGTTCAGGAAGGTTTGATGATAGCCCCTGCACTCGGAACTAATTCAACTAAGCATTCTCTCTCTGTCTCTGTATCTGTGGATGCCATCACTCATGCCACTTGATGGAGGCCCCCTGGTGTGTGGCTGTGTGTCTGAATAAACTCCACTTATGGTGCTAGTGTGTGACTGAACCATTGTCCCCTGTTCTCCAGCGTTGCATGTGGCCTTCCCATTGACATGATTTTATGGTCACTCACACTCGGACAATAACTGAATATTTCCACATGGTTTACACTGGCTCGTCTGCAGCCGTTCATATCCCTTTCCGTCATTAGCTTTCCATGTTCTTGTTTGATGGCTGGGAGAGCTGGCGCTGGATCAATCGGGAGAACCTGGTCTGCTGCGTCCTGTGGGCCCAGGGACCACGGCCCTGCCTGGAGCTGCGCCCGAAGAGGAAACACCAAGGGCGGTCTGACAGGATGCAGAAATGGGGCAGGCTAAGCTAAGTGCTAGCCCATGCAGACCAGCAGTTCTAATAACACCGAGGGCGGTCTGGTGGCAGCCTCACCTTGCGTTGACTGTGTTTTTGGTGTCGTCGTGTGGAGTGCGGGAAGGTGTGTCGAAGGTGTCTGGCTGGGAGAGCTGGGCGTTGGATCAGCTGGGGGGAGCCTGGTCTGCTGCGTCCTGTGGGCCCAGGGACCACGGCCCTGCCTGGAGCTGCACCCGACGAGTAAACACCGAGGGGGCGGTCTGACAGGACGTGGAAGCGGGACAGGCTAAGCTAACTGCTAGCCCATGCAGACCAGCAGTTCTGACAGTCATCCTGGCTTTCGCTCTCTTGGACAGTGAAATATTTTTTTTGGATATGTTGGATGTCGGCACTGTGATGGCCTGGCGGTCTGTCCAGTGTGTCTCCCTGCCTGCCGCCCAATGGCTGCTGGAATAGGCTCCAGCATCCCCGCGACCCTGAGAGCAGGATAAGCGGTTCAAATAATGGATGAATGGATGGATGTTGGATGTGGGGGGGGGGCTTCCCACCCACCCGCAGACATGGCCAGTTGTGTCTGTAGGGACGCCCGACCAAGCTGGAGGTAACACGGGGATTCAAACCAGTGAGCCCCATGCTGGTAGGCAATGGAATAGACCACTACACTACCCGGGCATCCGGATATGTGTTTTTGTAGGTTTTTGTTTGTTTGTTTTTTTGCAGTTTGGATATATGTGTTCTTGTAGTTTGGATGTGTGTTTTTGTCTTTGTGTTGCACTGTTGTGGGCTGGGGGAAACGATATTTCCTTTCATGTGCGCAGGTGCGTGGAATGAAATGACAAATAAATGTTCCGATTCTCTTTACATGTACACTCTCACACACACAAGCACACACACTCAGATATACATGCGTTGACAAAAACACAGGAACATATACACATTACACCGTGGAGGTGTGTGTGGTACGTTGCTGGTCGTCTATCACATAGCAGGAAGTGAAAGCCACAGCATTACTTGTGTCGCATAGTTGACTTGTTTTTTGATCAACGGGAAGATCCAGTGTGTGTGTATATGTACGTACGTGTGCGCATATGGGCACATTTCCAAATGTTTAACCATAGAGCTGAATTGCTGAACCCTTTTCTGAGGTAACAGTAGCAGTATAACGCAGATATGTAAATGTCGGCTGGGATGCATGTACTGTATCTGCAGTCACCAGCCCCAGTTAACGTAAAGTGCTTTTAATGTTTGGTGTTCTGCATTGAGCTCGCCGTCTGCTGGCTGGCTCTGCAGTCATGAGAGCGAATAACCTGCACATGACCATGTTTAGTCTTGGTTTTGTTTTGCTAGACGTGTTTAATGGGAAATGTCTCGTGGCTTTTTCTCAGTTGTTCAGTAAAATATACCGCAGCATGTTTCTGGGGGTTTTAATTGCCTGTTTGTCCTGTATTCACACTCATTGTATTTGAGCCAAGTGATGGGCACCTCCAGCTGGCAGCACCGCTCCTATCACTCTCTCTCTCTCTCTCTCTCACTGTCTCTGTCTCTATCTCTCTATCACTCTCTCTCTCTCTATCACTCTCTCTCTCACACTCTGTCACTGTCCCCCTCTCTCTCTCTCTCTCTCTCTCTCTCCATCAGTCTCTCTCTCTGTCACTGTGTCCTTCTCTCTTTCTATTAGTCTCTCTATCAGTCTCTCTCTTACTGTCTCTGTCACTCTCTCTGTCTCTCTCTATTAGTCTCTCTCTCTCTTTCTATCACTCTCGCTCTCTCTCACTGTGTCTATTTCTATTAGTCTCTCCCTTTCTATTAGTCTCTCTATCACTCTCTCTCTCTCACAGTCTCTCTCTCTATCACTCTCTCTCTCACAATCTGTCACTGTCCCCCCCTCTCTCTCTCTCTCCATCAGTCTCTCTCTCTGTCAGTGTCCCTCTCTTTTTCTATTATTCTTTTTCTATTAGTCTATCTATCAGTCTCTGTCTCTGTCTCTGTCTCTGTCTCTCTCTCTCTCTCTCTCTCTCTCTCTCTCTCTCACTCACTCTGAGCGGAAGTGCGAGTGAGCATGCGGAGCAGATACCCGAGAGCGGTTGTGAGCGTTTAGCTATCTTTTTTGCTATTTTCTCCTTGCAAATATTGCCTATAGTTTGTTTTGTAGGGGTACTGGTTTGGTTTGTGTATACAAGGAGGTTTCGAGAGGTCTTGTGTGTGTGTGTGTTTGCGGTCAACCAGCGCTTGCTGGTCGGTGTGCTAAACGCCGGTTTGGAGAGTTCACTTTTTTCCCGACCTCAGTGCGGTTTTGAATCAGTGTGGACCTGAGGAGTTTCTGTTTCTGGGAGGGGATTTTAACTGCACAGAAAATGATAACATGGACAGAAATCATATTCAACCTCATGCTGCCTCCAGACGTGCAATCAAGCAGTTGATTGTAACTCATAGTTTGGTTGATGTGTGGAGAGCGATGCATGAGGATGTCAGGCAGTACACCTGGGTTCATAGTAGAGAAGAATCTCTTACTATGGCATGGCTGGATCGTTTCTATTCTTTTAGGCATAATTTCAGTATTTTTAAAGAATGTGGGATTGCCCGTAGGTTTTTCAGATCACTCAATGGTGACATGCAATGTTTGTATTGCAAAAGTAAAGCAAAAGTCTGCTTATTGGCATTTTAACACTGCTCTGCTACTAGATGCACACTTTAAAGAAACCTTTACATTTTTTTGGGATATTTTCAAAACTAGGAAAGGGGAGTTTACGTCTTTGAAACAGTGGTGGGATTATGGGAAAGTGCAGATCAAGCAGCTTTGTCAACAGTACACTCTCAATGTCTCTCGTGACATTACTAAATCTATGAGGGATCTAGAGATTGAAATAGTGAAGCTGCAGACTTCTGCAGGGTCCAAAGGAAACTGGGGCTGTGTTGAAGACCTAAAGTCCAAAAAAGCCTTGCTGGCTGACTTGCTGGGTGTTAAGGCACAGGGGGCATTGGTCCTGTCTCGTTTTCAGAGTGCCGTCCTGATGGAGTCACCCTCAAAGTTTTTCTTCAGCCTGGAAAAGAAGAATGGACAAAGCAGGTTCATTCACGCCCTAAAGTCAACAACAGGACACATGCTGACTACGGCCAATGAGATCCAAAAGAGAGCTGTGGATTTTTACTCTCTTCTGTACAGCAGTGAGTACACCGAGAATGAAGAGGCATTTGACTCCTTCTGCAGTGGGCTGCCCAGAATCTCAGAGGAGAGTAACAAGGAGTTGGTGGGTCCTCTGACTGCAGAGAAGCTGTCTACAGCGTTGCAGAGCATGCAGGGGGGGAGGCCCCTGGGATTGATGGACTCCCGCCGGAATTCTACAAAGTTTTTTGGTCTGAGCTGTGTGACGACATCATTGAGGTCTTCACTGAATGTTTTAATGAGTCCTTCTTGCCCCAGAGCTGCAGGAGAGCTGTTCTGACATTGTTGCCAAAAAAAGGCGACCTGCAAGATATCAAGAACTGGTGTCCGGTCTCTCTTCTGTGTGCAGACTACAAACTGCTTTCCAGAGTCCTGTCCAACAGACTGAAGAAAGTGATAGACCAACTCATCCATCAGACCCAAACCTACTGTGTGCCGGGCAGGTTCCATTGTTGACAATGTGTCACTAATTCGGGATGTTTTGGAAGTCTCTGGTCCATTGGGCTTTGATGCTGGTCTGGTTTCATTGGATCAGGAAAAGGCGTTTGACCGGGTTGAGCACCAATACCTTTGGAAAGTGTTTGAAAGGTTTGGCCTCAGCCCTGAAGTTGTTGCCAAGATTAAGGTTTTGTACAAAGATATTGAGAGTGTACTGAAAATTAATGGTGTTTTGTGTAAACCTTTCAAAGCATGTAGAGGTATAAGACAAGGCTGCTCACTGTTGGGCATGCTCTATACCAGCGTTTCTCAAACCTCACAGCTGATTTAAATGATCAGTTTTGATATTGGGCAGCATCGGGAGCTCATAACGAGTTGATCATTTGAATCAGCTGTGTTGGAGCAGGGAGAGATCTAAAACATGCAGGACAAGTGGTCCTCCAGGAGAGGTTTGAGAAACGCTGCTCTATACGCTTTCGATTGAACCGTTATTACACAATTTTCGCTCTTCTATTGGTGGTCTGTGTTTGCCTGATCTTGGCACAAGAATTGTCTTATCTGTGTATGCAGATGATATAGTTATCGTCATAAAAAGTCAAGATGATGCTGATCTGATTGAGAAACTTGTGGAAAGGTTTGGGAATCTTTCAGCTGCTAAGGTAAACTGGGCAAAAAGCAAAGCCTTAGTGGCTGGAAAGTGGTCTGCAGGTCTCCCTCAGCTGCCAGGGGGGCTAAATTGGAAGGGGGGGTTCAAGTACCTAGGAGTGTTTCTGGGTGATGACCAGACGGTTTGGAAAAACTGGGAGGGGGTGGTGGAAAAGGTGGAGGGGAGATTACAGAAGTGGAGATGGATGTTACCACAGATGTCTTATAGGGGAAGGGTTTTGGTTGTTAATAACTTGGCAGCCTCCACCCTCTGGCACAAGCTAACCGTTCTGGAGCACCCTGCTGGATTGCTGAAAAAAGTACAGTCCATCTTTGTTAACCTTTTTTTGGATAACCTGCACTGGGTACCACAGAATGTACTATACCTACCAAAAGAGGTGGGAGGGCAGGGTTTGGTGCATCTGGAGAGCAGAGTAGCAGCCTTTAGACTACAAATCATACAGCGCTACCTCACAGGGACTGATGATGTGCTGTGGAGACCTCTCATGAGTGTTATTTTAAAGAAGGTACAGAGTTTGGGTCTAGGCGCTTCTTTGTTTCTAACAGACTGTGTTTTTAAGAACATGCATGACCTGTCACCCTTCTATCAAGGATTGTTTAAAGCTTGGACTCTATTCAAGTGGTGCAGACTAGAGCATACAGCATCTCTGTTTTGGCTTCTGGAAGAACCCCTAATCCATGGGGCCAGACTGGATGTTCAGGATGACAGCAAACCAGGTCTCAACCGGAGGCTATGCTCAGCTGGAACTGTTAAGTTGAAGCACATTGTGGATGCTGCAGGTCCAATGCTTCTTGACACAGGCAACGGCTTCACTGCTGGGCTTGAGGTCAAGCAGACACCCCAGAGACATTCTGAATGCATGGCTTAGAAGACTCACCAGCGAGGAACTGGACATGCTGCATGACTATGCCATTGGGACCGAGGCTCCTGATAATGGAGATCCGTTCCCCGAGTTGGGCCTTCAAATGGACCAGACTGGTCTAACAAGACCTTTGCCGGTCCCAAATTTGGCTACTAAAATGGACCTTTATATGTTAGATAGAAAGGTCTTGTACAAATGTTGTGTTGTTGCCATGAACAAGAAAATACTGAATGAGAGAAAGGACACTATATGGAGAACAAGACTAAAAGTGGCAGATGACTGTAAGCCAGTGTGGAGGGTGCTGTATAAAGCCCCGCTGAGCAAAAGGTCAGGTGACTTGCAGTGGAGGATCCTGCAGGGAGCACTGGCAGTCAATAGTTTCATCTCTAAAATTAATCCAACTGTTTCTGTTAAGTGTCCTGTCTGTCAGTCGCCAGAGACAATGTTTCATTGTTTGGTGGAATGTGAAAGACTTCAGGTGGTCTTTGAAGCTCTACAAATCATATTTTCACACTGTGATGAAAGATGGAATGAAGCTGTTTTTATCTCTGGCGCTGGGTACAAGAGGAAGGATGCGGAAAAGTGGCAACTGTTAAACTTTGTAGTGGGGCAAGCTAAGTTTGCGATTTATAGGAGCAGGAAAAGTCTGATTAATAATGGTTCGGAGGAAGATTTACTTCCTTTGTTCATTGCAAGGGTGAAGGCGAGAGCCCGAGTGGACTTCAGCTTCTTCACCTAAATAAACAACTTGGATGAATTTATTTCATGGTGGTGTTTCAGTAAAGCAGTTTGTTCAGTCAATGAGAGGCAACTGGTATTCCATTCTGTTTTTGCATAATATTTCTTTTGACCCTTTGGGAGTATGTGACTTGGACCACTGTTCTTAAAAAAAAAAGGAAAAAAAAGACTTTTTAGACGGCTTAATGTGAAGGAGTTGCTCGTGTTGATGTTGTGAAATGGATGTGTCTTTGTTGGTTTTTTGTTTTATGTAAATTAAAGAGTTTTTTAAAAATTCAAAATTCTCTCTGCCAGTATCCCTCTCTCTTTCTATTAGTCTCTTTCTATTAGGCTCTATCAGTCTCTCTCTTACCGTCTCCATCACTCTCTCTCGCTCTATTCGTCTCTCTCTTTCTATTAATCTTTCTCTCACTGTCTCTGTCAGTGTCTCTCTCTCTCTTTCTATTAGTATCCCTCTCTGTCTCTCTCTCTGTCTCTCTCTCTCTCAGTCTCCCTTTCTCACTGTGAGTTAAGTGATTTATTCTGGCTGCAGCGATGTGCTAACTTAGCTGCAACATTACATCAATCAGGCCGTTTTTACGGAGGGGAGGTGGTCCTCGTTGCCAAGTTGAGAATGAAAGTAGGGAGACTGTAATCACTCAAAACAGTAGTGTGCCTCATAGGACGCAGTGTTTACCCTCTGCTACCGGCCAACAACCTCTGCAGTACACACACACTACCCTCTCTGGATGCTGCGCTCATCTATCAAAAAGAGAATACATTAGACAAGGAAGAAATATTTCAGACACTCTCCCAAATTAAGAAGAATTCCTTTGATTATTCTTTTCATCTCGCCGATCTTTTGGTGGAGGAAGCGATGAGGAGGAGAAAGAGGACAAGGACAATTACGGGATGAGGAGGACAAATGTGAAAAAAAATTTTTGAGAAAAGGAGGCAGGTGAGAAAGGTTGGTGGGGTGGTGGCGGATAACGTTGAGGATAATAGGTCCAGCTTTACATACATTATATTTGGCGTCACGAGTTAAGATTGTCCTGCTGGTGATCATTGTATTTGTGCCTGAGGGTTGTAAAGCTATATGTGTGAGTGTGTCTGTGTGTATATGTTATTAACAATTAACTCACAGACTATAATATAATAGTTCCTCACATGCGAACAATACATTTTATTGCACTGGTTAAAATTTTCCTGAGGGCTTTAGATGAATGAACTGCTATACGTGTGTGTGTGCGTGCATGCATGCAAGCACATGTTCATGCAGATGTGAATTCCTTCTCGCGTTCATTTGTTTCCCCATTTGTGTATACATGATGTACACGTGCACAATATAGATAATGTGTTGCAGTACATCTTCCAGTGTAGGGACGCTTCCAATAGGCTCCCCGTGCGGTCACTTAAAAAAACGTGTTTGGATTCCCGTGTCGTTCTCACCCCGTTTCTGTGAGAGGATCTTACAGCCCCTTCCCAGAGCAAACCCAATTTACGGGGCGGTATTGCTGCCAGCCGGTTAGCAGGCTGCGAGAACACGCTGCCGCTAAGCCTGTATGACCAATCACAGTAACACCTCACAAGCCAAGGGCGAGAGAGATAGAGAGAGAGAGAGAGAGAGAGAGAGAGAGAGAGAGAGAGAGAGAGAGAGAGAGAGAGAGAGAGAGAGAGAGAGAGAGAGAGAGAGAGAGAGAGTGGAAGAGGGTAGACAAAATAAGTACTCACAAAATAAAGGCACTTTTTTTACTGGTGTACAATGGTATTGCTTTTATTATACTTTTATGCAGGGCTTCCTTCCGTCTTGATTTGCACAGGCAATATGTCTTAACCTGATGTGTCACCCTTCCAATCCCCAGATGCGGATAAAGTCAAACTGATATGTTCTCTTCTATGCGGAAATGAAAATAAAAAAAAAACCCAAAAAAGACACAGTGGCTATGAGCCCTAAGGTGACAGTGTATTCTGCTCCCGCTGACTTCTCTCTGCCGCTTCCCTTTCTTCTTTTTGTTTCACGCTATCTCTGTCCCCATCTGCGCCCCTCCATCTCAGTATTATATCATTACCTCTCCCATCTCCTTTCCCAACGTCTTCCTGCCATCTATCTTCTTATCCTGTCTTCATATCTTGGTGTTTTTCTGCTTCCTTCTCTTTCTCGATGTCTTTTTTTTGGGGGGGGGGGGTTCTCCGTTTCTCCCCAATGTATCCGGCCAATTACCCCACTCTTCCGAGCTGTCCCAGTCGCTGCTCCACCCCCTCTGCCGAGCCGGGGAGTGCTGCAGACTACCACATGCCTCCTCCGACACATGTGGAGTCGCCAGCCGCTTCTTTTCACCTGACAGTGAGGGGTTTCGTAGCGCATGGGAGGATCACGCTATCCCCCCCAGTTCCCCCTCACCTCTGAACAGGCGCTCCGACTGACCAGAGGGGGCGTTAGTGCAGCGATCAGGACACAGACCCACATCCGGCTTCCCACCCACAGACACGGCCAATTGTGTCTGTAGGGATGCCGACCAAGCCGGAGGTAACACCGGGATTCGAACCGCTAATCCCTGTGTTGGTAGGCAATGGAATAGACCGCCACACCACTCCTTCTTTCTCGATATCTGGCCATCTTATAACCCCGCCCCCCCCGACTCTGTTTTCTGGTGACCATGCAGTTTACACACCAACACTGACACCATTTTGGCTAGTATCATACGTACTGGAAGCAGTTTTTCTGGACCGCTGTTGCTCGGTGTGTGTGAATTTTTTCAGACCCAGTTATCAGCTTTGCTTCAGCCGGGGTTAATTGGACCTGTCTGCATGGGACACTGGCAAGTGTTACCTGTGTTTCAGTCGGACATGAGCCGCCTTCCTAGATGGCCGGCACAGCGGGAGAAGAGCCGCGGGGATTGGTTTTGTCCTCTGGGAAGACAGGACACCAGCCAGCCTGCCACCGGTGGTCTCCGGACCACAGCCCTCCAAGTGACGAAGCACTCGGAGAGACGCGGGACGAGGCTGGCCTACGCAGACATCCGTTTAGCCGTGTCAAACCTCTCAGACAGCTGCTGCTATCATGTTCCCGGGGTGTAATGTACCCGCGAGGAATAATGATTTCAGTGCATAATTTATCACACTGAGTGGTCGTATATGCAATTACAAGCTGATGATGTGCCGTTTAAGGCGAAGTGAACTATTATGTTTATATCTACCGCTAAAGGGTGTGCAATGAAAGGAGACAATGTTTTTTAGAGCATTTACAGTCCCATAAAAATGCCGTTACACCTCCATGGTGAGGACCAGGCAGATTTATTTTCCAAATCTGATCATCCAGACATACCGTTTTATTGGCTTGTGGGTCTTGCCGCTGCTCTCTTGTTTAAAATTTAACTGGCCCGTGTTTGATGGGTTCTCTGTTTTCATTTGGTGTGCCACCAGGCACAGGCTGAGCTGAATTAAATATTGTCTGGTGCCACAGTGAGTTGTCAGAACCGTCGCCTGTTTCTTACCATCTGTCACTCTCTCTCTCTCTTCCTCGCTCTGCTGTGCGTGTTATTTCATACGCAGAGGCGCATCCACAAACAGCGGGGTGTTATCAGAGAAACACACTTACATGGGTGCACGAGCCAACCCCTCGCATTTAAAGACTGTCTCTCTCTCTCGCTCACACACACATGCACGCTCAGATGCACACACCCATGCATGCGCGCACACTCACGCAGGTGCATACATGCAAAGCTGCACGTACAACATAGCGGTGCACACCCCGCGGCATTTTCCTTATCAGCGGACTCAGGGTCAGCCGCTGACGGTCCTACACACACTGTCTTTTAAGGGAGCGTGGCTTTTCGATTCCCATCGTACGTCTCCATACAACACAGCCCCATCTGCACCTCGATAATTGACTTTTACAGCGGGGCTGCTTTGGAAAAAAAAAACAGGGAGCCATCAGAAGCAGGGGGTGCGTGGAGATTGTTTTGGCCGGTGTTTTATGCGGTTGCAGAAAGGCCAGCATGGTAGCTAAATGCCTTGGCTTGCTCTTTCTCCCTTTTCCTCGCACTACTAAATCCTCCCTTATTAAATGGCCTCGCCTGCCTGGCCCGCTGCAATACCAGTATTTGAGGGGGGAAAAAAGGGGGGGGGAAGATAAATAACCCCTCTGTTACAGTAAGGCTCCGTACCTGGATTCCAGAAGGTGTGAATTTTCTGTAATGGGTGTAGGTCGGCAAGTGTACCCGTGTTTTTATTGTGTTAGAGTGTATGTTTATGTGTGTGTTTGAGTGTGTGTTTTTACATCTGCATGTTTGCATGTGTGTATTTGTGTGTGTTGGGGGTGTGTGTATGCGTGTGGTTGCATGCATACGTCCACTTGGACTTAGCCTGGCTCTACGTCTGTGTGTGTCTACTTCACTCTTATAAAGCCCCATCCACATCAGCGCTGCAATCAGACTGTCGGTTCAGCATTTCTTTGAAAGCCCGTGCATTCTCCCTGTCTTAAGAGCTTAGGGCAAGGATGGCTGGCTCCAGCCACGGCCTTCATCTTTTGGCCAGCGCTTCTCCACGTTTCCACCACTCTCATTAATGCAAACAGAGCTAAATCTGGGGACCCTCTGAGGCCAGAGGGCCCCCAGCCCGCCTCTTGGTGCAGATTACCTGGTGCTAAATCTCCTCCACTTATTCCTCTCCTGCGGCATTAGGTGTTTCCTCCTTTAAATATTCTCCTATGCCTTTAATTGTTCCACTCAACTGGTTTCTTTAATAGTGTGTGAGGAGGTGAAGTGTCGACGGTGAGTGTGTTGGTGTGTATTACAAGTGTGCTTGCTTGTTTGAGCGAGCGCTTACATGTGTCTATGTGACCCACATGTGAATGAGGAGTCGGCAGCACTGCACTAGTTGTCTAGTCATTCACCAAGGTCGGCGATCTGGTATCGCAAATACAGCCAAAGTTGCAAAGTGCTCCAATGAACACGGTTTTGAAAGGGCCATTAGGTTCACTGGACTGTGACTTTGCAGCAGACCTCGCTGTGATTCTTGTTTTATCCCTATCGGTAGTTAGAGAGGACACTTAATTAAAAGCACTGGGGGGAAGGCTAACTGAGTATTTCGAGCTTGATTGCATTTTAAGAAGGTGCCTGCACCTCCATGGTGTTAGAGATCATAAGAAAAATGGGCGTCTGGGTAGCGTGACAGTCTATTCCGCTGTCTACCAAAACGGGGATCACCGGTTCGAGTCCCTGTGTTACCTCCGGCTTGGTCAGGCATCCCTGCAGACACAATTGGCCGTGTCTGCGGGTGGGAAGCCGGATGTGGGTATGTGTCCTGGTCGCTGTGCTGGCACCTCCTCTGGTTGGTCGGGGCGCCTGTTCAGGGAGGAGGGGGAACTGGAGGTAATAGCGTGATCCTCCCACGTGCTCCCCTGGTGAAACTCCTCACTGTCAGGTGAAAAGAGTCGGCTGGTGACTCCACATGTATCGGAGGAGACATGTGGTAGTCTGCAGCCCTCCCCTGGATCGGCAGAGGGGGTGGGGCAGCAACCAGGACAGCTCAGAAGAGTGGGGTATTTAGCCAGCTATAACTGGGGAGAAAAATGGGGAAAATAAAAAAAATAAAATAAAGAGATCATAAGAAAAATTACTGCTCCCTCTCGCTCTCTTTCTCTAACTTTTATCTTCTCTCCTCTTTGTTTGAGGATCACATTTGATGTGCTGGCTAAGCACCTCTTACTAGATCTCAGCATACTTTGGGTTCACCGTTGAGAGCCGGACCTGGCCCTGTGTGTGTGCTGTGTCAACACCAGTGGTTTCCTTAATCTCCAGGCTAAAAACACTACGGGGCTCCTCAAATAAACCATAGGCGTTTGTGCCAGGGGAAAACAAAACACGTCTCCTCCTCCTCTCCGCTGAATGGAAAGTGAAGAGGAGAGGAAGATGGGAATGGTGGGAGGCAAGGATGAAGGAGAGGATAGAAGTGGATTTGGAGAGAGGAGAGGGGGGTAAGGAGAGAAGGACCGAAGGACGAGAAAACAAACAGAGGGGCACAGTGAAGGGAGAGGGTGTGAAGGAGGCTGAGATGGAAGATGAACTGAAGAGGAGCCATTCAGAGACAGGTCACTCGGTTGATATCTTTATCCGCCATTCCAGAGGCATCCAGATCAAGCTCTGGCGGCACTCATTAACAGCTTTAGATTTAATTACCCTATATTAAGCCTCTGCTTTATGGGGAGCTTACAATTATTTAATCCCTGTTTGCTTGTAAAATGTATGGGGTTGCCTGTGAAAGGACCAAGGTAGCGAGAGAGAGGGAGAGAGAGAGAAAGGGAGAGAGAAAGGAAGTAAGACGAGTAGTGTATTTGAAAGTTGAGTTATGTTCACACCTTGTTGCAGAGACAGTCTTTCATGGTGGAAGTTGGTGTGATATCCCCGTGTGGTGTCATATTGAATAACGGTACAGTGGTTTCAAGTTATCTCTGCTCACCCTCCCCTTTCCTGCCCTTTGCAGGATGTGTCTGGAGGCCAGGGATCCCTACTGCGGCTGGGACTGGAAGCAGCACCGCTGCACCACGTTGGAGGACAGCTCCAACATGAGCCAGTGGAGCCAGAACATCACCGTGTGTCCGGTAAGTGATGGCCGGCTGTCATTTGCACCAGTGCAACCGGTGGAGCTGGGTGCTCAGAGGATGGCTCACGCACTGACATTGCCCCTCCTGGGGTATTTTATCCCTTACATGTCCTCGTGATCTGTTGCTTGTCAAATTTGTCGGCATGAACCATGATTAATGACTTTTAACGACTTGTAGAGAAGTTGACTGAATCGAATTGAATCGGGTTGAACTGGACTGAAATACATTGAACTGAATTGAATTGAATTGAATCACAATGAACTGAACTGAAATGAACTGAGTTGAACTTAATTTTGGAGGAAACGGAAGTGGATCTGGAGTGAAAAATGTAAATTGGAAATGAGAGGTGTGAATTGCTTTTGCGTGTCCTCAGGGTAAAACTCTACTCCAAATCGTCCTTTAACCCTCTGAAAATTCTCTTCCCCCATTTTAAAAAGGAAAAGGTCCCCTTAGCAGTAAAACGTCCTGTGATAAATGAAAGAAGAAAAGCTTAATAATGTATGTTTGGTGAAGGAGGTTAAACAGCTCGAGTTTTATGGGTTTGCACTTCACATCGTCACATTGTGCTGACTCGGACGCGTGGTTTCCAGCTGCGCAACCAGACGACCAACGGTGGCTTTGGGCCCTGGGCACCGTGGCAGCCCTGCAACAACGACGACAGCGCTGATGGCGTCAGCTCGTGTCTGTGTCGCTCCAGGGCCTGCGACAGCCCTGCTCCCCGCTGTGGAGGGAAAACCTGCGAGGGCCCCACCATCGAAGTCTCCAACTGCTCCAGGTATGGCGAAACTAAACTTGGTCAAAATGTCTTGATGCATGCTCAGTAATCCAGGTGAGGACATCCCAGAAAGTTGAACCAGTTCATCTGGACATAACGTTTAGTGGGAGAAACGTTTCATCACTCATCTAAGTGACCTCTTCAGTCTCCGCTGACTGCAGGTATCCCCAACCTTATAAACAATACAGTGGCATAACGACCAAAAACAACAACCAGTTTCATATGCAAATTACTGTGACCATTAACTAGAGTTACAATGGCCATGTGTACTATTCACAGAGGATTGGGGGATAGTTGCAAACAACAGTTGCACAAACAGGGCAATATAGTGTACGCTGTTAAATGCCAGGAGGATTGCCGTGACTTGTACATTGGGGAAACTAAACGGACGCTGGACAAGAGGATGACACAACACAGGAGAGCCAACGTGTCAGGCCAGGACTCCACAGTCTACACCCATCTACATCCTTGAAAGAGTGGCCACTCTTTCAAGGATGAGGATGTGCACATCCTTGATAGGGAGGAACGCTGGTTTGAACAAGGAGTCAAAGAGGCCATCTATGTGAAGAGGGAACGACCATCCCTGAGGGGGGGGGGGGTTAAGAGTACATCTGTCACCATCTTACAATGCTGTGATCACAACTTTTCCCCAATCCTCTGTGAATAGTACACATTGCTATTGTAACTGTAGTTAATAGTCACGGCAATTTGCATATGACACTAATCGTTAGTTTCGGTCGTTATGCCACTGTATTGTTTATAAGGGTGGGATATCTGCTATCAGCTGAGATTGAAGAGGTCACTGAGATGAGTGATGAAATGTTTCGCTCAATAAATGTTGTGTCCAGATGAACTGACTCAATGAACTCAAGATTGTACAGAAGAGAGAAATGATCTAAAGTTTACACAGTAAAGAGCCCTATGATCATCTGTCAAGTCACGGGCCTAATGATAGTGTATTTAGGAAAATAGATAAAAGAAAAAAAAGCCAACAACGGCTAAACAGAATATCAATGATATGACAAGATGCTTGCTGAAAAGGCAACATGTTCATGTAACTAAAATGAACCTAATGCTAGCTATGATAATACTATCTTAAAAATGTCTATCAATTGTGTTTCAAAACCAAAAAGATGGTGCAAACTAAGGTGAGTCGGTCCTACATCAGCATAGCCATCCTTATGACGAATTAAACCCTCCCAATGCAGAAAAGCTAATGTTTAGCAGGCATTTATGGCTAGCTAGTCTGATCCATGATCAGCTTCTGTTATGTGGCAGTAATGACTTTGAAACACTCGTGTGAGGTCACAGTTTGTAAGGGACTGTGAGGTCACAGTTTGTAAGGGACTAAAGGAGGATCAAGGGCATTAGGAATGTGATGAAAGGATGTAGATGACATCCGTGTTCTCCTTGTGAGGCCTTTATGCCTCCCCGCATGTGTCGGGGATCAGGCCGATCAGAGTTGCTGAGAGCAGAGCCTGTGCACCTTCATCACACTGGATTACTAAATCACATCTAAATCCCAGGTGTTTAAATTGAATTGAGTAGGAGGTGGCAATTACATCTGGAGTGCTACCCAGGAGCGAAGCACTCAAGTAAATGAGAGGAGTGGAGCTGCTAGTACCTTGTGTTTATTTGCACCCTGTCTATACAATCACACTTTATTGTTTTTAGTTTCCCATTTCACTGGAGAATTCTTTTTGCTCACACTTAAAACATGGATAATGGATAATTGTGTATATTTTTCCTCTTTTATTTGTGTATGTATCTGTTGCCATAGAAATGGAGGCTGGACCCCCTGGTCTTCATGGGGACAATGCAGCACCACGTGTGGTACGGGCTTCGAGCTGCGGCAGCGTTCTTGCAACAACCCCTCGCCCAGACATGGCGGCCGTGTGTGTGTGGGGCCGAGCCGAGACGAGAGGTAGGACGACAGAGACGCGCTGATAAAGAAACATGACTAACTTTGACAAACTTAAACTCAACATAGGATGCAGCCTAACTTTTTGGGATTCACTTCTGAATGGGTCCACCCATGCAAAATCCTTACAGTTTTAACGACTGAAGCCAGGGCTGTTGTTTCCTGAAGGGTTATTGTACAGTGGGCTGTCTAGGAAGGTGAGTTTGTACGGACCACGGCAGGTGGCAGCCTTAGCTCATCCCAGTGCTCAACTCCACCTGACGGATGGAGGATTTCACACTATGCATGTGTGATGAGCTATAGAAACATGCTCACTCACTGACAGGAATGTCCACACTGAGGATCTCAACTGTTTAATGGTCCACAGTGCTGTACAAACACAAGGGCCACCCAAAAAGGTGTGGGGTGCGAAATGAACAGAAAGAAAAGAAAAGAAAAGAAAAGAAAGAGAAACGTTTCAGTAAAATACCTTCTTCAATCTGCCATAAAGAGGGCAGGGCACACACCCGAGTCCTATTTATAGGGGCAGGGGTCCCAATCCCCAGACACTTAAAGGTACAGGGCCACGAAAATACAATATACAACTCAGATATAAAATCTAATGTAAAAGGTGTGACAGATAACAATATAGCCAGAATAGAATCCAATTTCGGTACGTATAGAACACATCAGGGGAATAAGGTACTAACAGCATATACGATGACAATGAATAATATATTGTCAATATGCTTCAAAAGAGGCAGGCTCCAGGTTAGGTGACTAGCACAAAATGATTTATAGTATTGTAAAAATCACCCGTGTCAAAATAGCTGATGTAAACGTGATTGATATAAATGTGTTAGATAAAGCAATTCAATGGCATCTCATTAAGGCCTGCAGGGTGAAGAGTTTTAAGGTAAAATATCCATTTGCACTTGGTCTGTAACAGACGTCGTTGCATATCCCCTCCCCTGCGTGTTGTGTTGACCTGCTGCATCACACAGAAAGCAAGAGAGGAAACAGGGTGGATGGCGTCTTTGAAGTGATGGGCAATGGAGGACTTTTCATCCCCTCTCCCGACTGCATTTTTGTGTTCAATAATCCTTGTTTTTACTTGCCTTGTCGTTTTGCCAATATATTGAAGTCCACATTTGCAGGAAATCAAATATATGATATTACTAGAGTTGCATGTAAGGAACTGTCTTGTATCATACTGCTTGCATGTGATATGACTACATAAAGTACTTGTGTGCTCACATGAATACTTACATACTGCACAAGAGCGAAAGGGGTAAAAACCTGTCATTCGGGTAAGGCATCCAGAGACTGGAGATGGGTTATATGTGACAAAACCACCTTTGTTTTGTCACCGCAGACCCAGAAAAATTAGGGACTTCCTGGTTAGAGCGGACACATATATCTCATCTTACATGTATTCAGCTCACCCACCTGTTTAAAGACCTAATCTTTTAGGGCGTCCGGGCAGCATAGCGGTCTAGTCCGTTGCCTACCAACACGGGGATCACCAGTTCGAATCCCCGTGTTATCTCCAGCTTGGTTGGGCGCCCCAATTGGCCACGTCTGCGGGTGGGAAGCCGGATGTGGGTATGTGTCCTGGTCGCTGCATTAGCGCCTCCTCTGGTCGGTCGGGGCGCCTGTTCGAGGGGGGAGGGAGAACTGGGGGGAATAGCGTGATTCTTCCATGCACTATGTCCCCCTGGTGAAACTCCGCACTGTCAGGTGAAAAGAAGCGGCTGGCGACTCCACATGTATCGGAGGAGGCATGTGGTAGTCTGCAGCCCTCCACGGATCAGCAGAGGGGGTGGAGCAGCGACCGGGACAGTTCGGAAGAGTGGGGTAATCAAGCGGGAACAATTGGGTAGAAAAAGCAGGGGGGGGAAGACCTAATCTTTTTGGACTGTTTGACAAGAGCACAAACTATTATGCTATTTTCTGATACACTATGCATGTGTGAAATGCCTTTATAGTCATATTCCACATGGTAGCAATGATGATACCATAGAGCGATCTCTTGTGCGAGTCCGTGGGTTATTTCCCATCGTTACCATCAGCCTTCTTACCCCTCGCCCTCCTTAGGTTCTGCAACGAGGGCGTGTCCTGTCCCCAGCCCATCTTCTGGTCTCCTTGGGGCTCGTGGACAAAGTGCAGCACAGAATGCGGTGGGGGGGTCCACTCCAGGGTACGCACCTGTGAAAACGGCAACAGCTGCCCGGGATGTGCATTGGTAAGAAACACAAACACACACACACACACACACACACACACACACACACACACACACACACACACACACACACACACACACACACACACACACACACTGCGTGCATTCCAGAGACCCTGGTGGTAATTAGGAAATGAGTCTTACAAAGTCTTGCCTCATCCTTCGCCTGACTGATGAGCCTTTAAAACCATTGAAATGCTGTCATTCCCTCTTAAGAGCAGATGTTTAATTAGTGTAACGGGTAATTGTAATTAATGTCCGCTAAAGAAACATCCCTCTTAGTGCAGCAAGACCAACTGTCCGTGTAGCTACTATGTCAGTAGTTATTAATGTCTACACATGTTGATTTCCGCTGCGCCGGGGCCAAAGAGAGGACTCTCCAATAAGCTGCAGGTATCATGCCTGTTAAGGTGAACCTGCGATGACAGCAGCGATAAGCAGGGTCGCAGGTTTTATATCCTCCCATGACCCCCGATAGCTCAACCGGGGCAGGCATGTGCGTGTCCAGCGATTTACGAAAGCATTAAGAATGTCTAAATGTCAAAGGATAAGCTTACGTCAAAGGAAAATGTCACATCTCCCCTCTTTGGTATCTGAAAAATGGAGGCTAGTTCTCATGATGGCGTGCTCTAAAAAAAAACCAAACCTCCCCTACCTCAGGAGTACAAGGCCTGTAACCTGGAGGCGTGTCCAGAGGTGAAGAGGAACACCCCCTGGACCCCCTGGATGCCCGTCAATGTGACGCAGGGTGGCGCCCGCCAAGAACAGAGGATTCGGTACATGTGCCGCGCCCACCTGGCCGACCCACACGAGCTGCAAATCGGACGGAGGAAGGTGGAGACTCGCTTCTGCCCGAATGATGGCACGGCACTGTGTGAAACCGACAGTAAGTTAACCGGCCGATGCGATAGACTGATTTTCTGTCGAAAGGTATCGATGTCTTGATTATAACTACAATAGTTAGATTCCCACTGGGGAAAAAATGCTTATTAAAAGTCTACACCCACACACTACCCACATGCATATACAGACATGTAGACACCTTCTTACACAGCTGTATAAACACAGAGGGAAAAAGCTCCCCTCGCATGACCTGCCATCTTGTGCTGGACCCGTTAGCTCCCCAACATGCTGTTAGCGACAGGTCACAGTCCAGCACCCTCCACAGGCACTGTGCGTGTGTGTGTGTATGTGAGAGACAGAAAAAGTGACAGAGGGGGAGGGAGAGGGAAAAAGAAGGCTATTCAGGGTCACAGTCCAATGCTATTCGCTAGTGGCTTTTCCATGCATCCCCACCCACCCACCCTCCTGAATCAATTACCTGTTGACCCCTGTCTGCCACCTGGGTGGGTCTGCAACCACTGAAAATCTGATGAGATACCACCGTCCGGGAACTGTTAAGAGTATGTGTCAGACAGGGCAAGCTAGAGAGAGAGAGAGAGAGAAAGAGAAGGATAAAGAGAGAGAGAGAGAAAGGGAGAGAGAGAGAGAGAGATGAGAGGTCTGAGAGTGAGGAGGAGGCTGTGCTTGCAGGGTCACATCACCAGACTCATGCGGATTGAGCAGCATGAGATGTTAAACCATCTCATGTGCTTTTTTGTTAACCTTTTTTTTGGGGGGGGGGGGGATTTTTCCCCCTTTTCTTCCCCAATTGTACTTGGCCAATTACCCTATTTTCCGAGCCGTTCCGGTCACTGCTCCACCCCCCTCTGCCAAGCCAGGGAGGGCTGCAGACTACCACATACCTCCTCCGATACATGTGGAGTCGCCAGCAGCTTCTTTTCACCTGACAGTGAGGAGTTTCACCAGGGGGACGTAGTGCGTGGGAGGATCACGCTATTCCCCCCAGTCCCCCCCGAACAGGCGCCCCGACCGACCTGAGGAGGCGCTAGTGCGGCGACCAGGACACATACCCACATCCGGCCTCCCACCCACAGACATGGCCAATTGTGTTTGTAGGGACGCCTTACCAAGCCGGTGGCAACACGGGGATTCGAACCAGCAATCCCCATGTTGGTAGGCAATGGAATGGACCGCTACGCTACCCAGATGCCCCCTTTTTTGTTAACCTTTAATCGGTACCTCAAACTCTTAATCTTTCTTTAAAGAATGCACATCGGTGTGTCTAAAAGTTGTTGGAGACTGCTTGTCTACTCTTCCCACTCTGTACCTGTTGCAGACCTAGCCATCCTCGAAGAGGAATCCCTCCTCTTCCGGAGGTTTCTCCCATTTTTTTTTCCTGAACCCAGTTTCCCATCGTACATAGTCTTTCATCCTATTTACAGCTGTTGTTAGATGAATTATGACGGTAAAGCCCTCTGAGATTTAACTTTGGTTTAAGGCTATATTAATACATTTGACGTGACCTGGCTTTCTGACCCTGCTCTTTGTTGTAGCCCTGGTTGAGGACCTGCTGAAAATGCCTATGGTGAGGGTGGCAGGTGTCGGCTGGTCGTCATGGGAAACCTGGTCTACCTGCTCTCAGAGCTGTGCCAAGGGCTACCGCACCCGCCGACGAACATGCGCCAGCCCCGAGGGAAAGAGCGCCCCCACCGCCTGCCGTGGTTCACCCGTGGAGTACCAGGACTGCAACGTGCAGGCCTGTCCCGGTACGTCATGCACAGACACACACTTCGCTGTTGAAGAATGCATACATATCTATACACATGGAGAGAAGAAGTGTGTGTGTGTGTGTGTGTGTGTGTGTGTGTGTGTGTGTGTGTGTGTGTGTGTGTGTGTGTGTGTGTGTGTTACTTCCATTGGCTACCGATTACACTGGACAACAAATTTTTTTTCAAACGTTTTGCTCCCTGAAAAAAATTTAGAGATTATGATAGACAAAGTATGTCAAGCCGAACACGAAAATAAATTCAGATTTGCTGTATTACGTAGGAATTTGGAGAAACATTAAAATAACTTTTATTGAATTTAACATGTTTAATAGGATAATGATGCTAACACATTGTGTTAGCTCAACTGAGCTTAAAATGTTGTGCAGCTGATTTTTGTTTGTACTCAGTACCTGGTGCCTCTTGTGTCAGTGTCCAACAATAGTCGGCCAGCACTGATGGATTCCTGTTGCCCTGATGGTCGCAATGTCCTGGTGAAACCTTTCACCATGTTCATCACTGACGGCACCATAATCAGCAGGGAAGATGTCCAAGTGTGAATGCAGGAAATGAATTTTCAATGACATGTTGCACTTGATGGTTTTGTATGCTCAAGGCATGTTGTCAAGCAGCTCAATGTAGTTTGGTTCTGTAGTTCAGCTTGTCCATGCTATTTTCTCTGGCCCCACCAGCAGATCAGCATCAGCAGCTACGGTAGGCCGTCTTTAGTCAGCTAGCTGTTTTTAGCTCCTCAGAAAGCAGTGAGACTAGTCCTACATTAGCTACAGGCTACTGCACTTACAGGCTTATAGGCCACGCTCATTAAAAAAGCACCAGGAAACTTTTGTATTTAACATATTCACATTAAACATTAAATTCATTTTGGTTGCACTGTGATGGCTATGGGCAATCGCTGATCAGATCAGTTCAGCAGAGGCCTTGCTTTCACTATGCATTTTTGTCTGCTGCCGAGCACGAAACCTCCGAGGAAATACGGGCACCGTCTTAGGGCACGTGTAAGATCACAGAAATGTTGCTTCAGGTCGTCTACACGTGCTTTAGCACCCAGTTCTCCACAAACATGCGTTGTGAGTCGCAAGAGGGGCGACCGCCGTCCGGCCGCACCCCAGCCCCGTCACAAATGGCCCTGCTCACCGACCAAAGCCGGCTATCCCGGTCCAACTGAAGGCCACGGCAGCACGGCATCGTCGACATCTGGGGGGGGGGGGGGATTCTGACTTAGAGGTGTTCAGTTATAATCCCACAGACGGTAGCCTCGCACCATTGCTTGTCTTTGAACATAGTTCCTCTTCTTCTGTGATAGCCTTTTGAGTTATGGCATGTTAATAAATCTGCTAGATATTGCCAAATCACAACAGTTAACTTGTACACACATTCATGAATAACATTATGTAGGTTCATGCATCCAAAAACACTCATTTATAAACACACACACACACACACACACATCTGGAGGTTGAGCGAGTCCGGTACCTCTATCAAGAGCTCACTTTGAATATTTATGACCGATACCTTGTGGATAAATAATTCATCACTGGTTGGTGCAAAACTGACCAATTCCTCCAGCAAATTTAAATGGCCAGCTATTAGTACGCACGTGACAACTTAGGAGTAATCTCGAGTCTTAGCCCGACAACCTTCACAGCACGGAAACCCGTGCACGCTTCATTTCTACTAACGCAGACTTCAGTCGAACGAAAGCTTTTCACTGGCCCTGCCACGGGTGTCACAAGGCCAGCTGGTCTCATTATTCCTGTTTGAGGGAGGGCGGAGGGAAGGACAAGGGCAAAAAAGACAGAAAAAGAGCAAGAGTATGAGATAATGATTACTGATGAAAATTGCTGATGAGAAGAAGAAGAAAGCAAGTGATAGAGTTTGCTGAGGGGATTAAAACGAATCGTGTGTTACTATGTGTCAGTCTTCCCATATGTGTGTGTGTGTGTCGTTTCCGATATACATTTATACAAGTGCAATTTGTATGACTGTTTTCAGGCATCTGATTTGTCTGGGAAACGTTTCACATCTTAAAGGAGCTCAGTGTCCTGTGTAACTAAAAAAAGTGTCAACGAATAATTCAACTCCACCTAAATTGGCAGCAAAATTATGCACAACCTAAAAAATTTGAGCTTAGGTGCAGCCATTAGCCTCTGCGAAAAAAAAATGTATCATAAGGTTACGAAATTATCAATTTGGGCATCCGGGTAGCGTAGCGGTCTATTCTGTTGCCTCCCAACACGGGGATCGCTGGTTCGAATCCCCGTGTTACCTTCGGCTTGGTTGGGCGTCCCTACAGACACAACTGGCCGTGTCTGTGGATGGAAAGCCGGATTGCGGGTATGTGTCCTGTTCGCTGCACTAGCGCCTCCTCTGGTTGGTCGGGGCGCCTGTTTGGGGGGGAGGGGGAACTGGGGGGAATAGCGTGATCTTTCTACGTGCCACGTCCCCCTGGTGAAATTCCTCACTGTCAGGTGAAAAGAAGTGGCTGGCGACTCCATATGTATCGGAGGAGGCATGTGGTAGTCTGCAGCCCTCCCCAGGTCAGCAGAGGGGGTGGAGCAGCGACCGGGACAGGGTAATTGGCCAAGTACAATTGGGAAGAAAAAGCAGGGGGGGGGGGAGTTATCAATTTACCAAATTAACCAGTCAATTAACTAAGTTATCAATATTAATTACCAATATGTCAAGCCTTAACAGGGGCAAATGTGCCCTACATCATACCTTACTACGTGAGGATTTGGTACACCAAGAACTGAGCGAGAGGACCAGTTAAGTTTTTTTTTTCTTCTGCAAAACGACAAAGAATGGCTCATAAGTACTTCTGTTGATCTTCTACTGATGTTTTGTCACACGTCAAGGCCAAATCTCATGCAGCGAACATGGGGTTCTTTCAGTACTTGATGTTTTTTGGTCATTGGCATGTTCACGAAGGGGATAAGCGATCATCTGGTAAATCTCAGTCATCTATGAGCTGTATCCTCCCTAATGGGCTAAATGCTATCAATAGGCATGTCCCATAGTGCATCACTTTCCTCAGCCATGCACAGGAACATAGTGCTGCAGAGCGAGGTATACCACAGCACCACTGATAACAGCGATGTTACGCAACTGACTCCTTGACTTATCTGTATAGGAAAATATAGTCTGTCAATACCCAGCTGAACTGCTTTGTCTGCATGCAGCTATCTTCTCACCTCACTCAGTTTGAGGTCAAATCATTTTCTTTTTACTTCATCAACAATGCGTTCTATCAAGGTCACTGCATTAACCTTCACTATTCCTACTTTCTGGACTTCTTATTTTTCCGGTGGGCAATGGCAACCGCCAACGCTGCTGAATAAAACACCTTGTACATAACTCAGTACAACATAGATTTGTTTTTTGGACACCTTTACGCTCTTGTAATGGCCCAAAGAGCCTCCCTTCTTCTCCTTACGTGGAGATTCATGGCGCCACTTTATGGTCATCAGTTGCGCTGTAAACGGGCTTTTCAATTACGGGGGGGGGGTCCACATACTCACGTGAATACCAACAGAAGCGGCGCTCCCCGAACATTTTTGTAAATCTGGCAAGGACGTTTAATTCAAATTTAGGAATCATGTAAATATTCACCCATTTTTACCCACAGCTCGATATGTATGAGACCCGCTGTTAGGCAGGAAGAGTGAGGTAAAGACTAGGACAGGGCGAGCTAGGAGGAGAGAGAGAGAGAGAGAAAGAGTGAGAGGGGGAGGAGTGAGAAAGAGAGAGAACAATGGGAGAGAGAATGTTAGAAATGCCCTTGAGCATGTGCTCCGTCTGCTGTCACCTCGCTAAGACACACCGTCCATACTTCACCCATTTCCATGAGCATTTCTCTCCCGCTCGGCGCGTTCTCACAACAGTCAGCCAGTCCGTCAGTAAGGCATGTGGGCAGGCAGGCAAAGCAGTGGATGGGTATAAGAGCTAGTCAGCACTATGTGCTCACAGCCTGCATCACACTCGGCAGCACACTAACACACCGAAGCAATTGGATTTTTTTATTTTATTTATGCTGTGACATTATCTGGCCACCAGCTCTGCCCCGCTCCCCAGTCATTTAGATGGACACCAGCCAGTCGGTTCATCAACCCATCAGACTCTTCTTACCTCTTGGAGGGTTGTAAAAAATAGCTAATTGTGTTGTTTCTCGTGTGTGTGTGTGTGTGTGTGTGTGTGTGTGTGTGTGTGTGTGTGTGTGTGTGTGTGTGTGTCACACAGTGAACGGCGTCTGGTCCTGCTGGTCGTCCTGGTCCCAGTGTTCGGTGGGTTGTGGCGGCGGGCACTACCAACGGACCCGTTCCTGCAACAACCCGGCCCCCATCAACGGAGGGGACATCTGCATAGGACTGCACACGGAAGAGGCCCTGTGTAACACACACACCTGCGACGGTGAGGTCACTTTCACACTAGCGCACACACGTGACCCTTCCACCCTGCCGTGCCGCCATCATGGCCGCAGGCAGGTGATCACCCCCCCTCCCATGTTTGTCCTCCCTGTCAGGCGCCGCTACTACCATATCCCCTCTGTCTGGTCATTAATCAGCCTAGCTCTTCGCTACATAAACAGATAGAAGGAAAAGAATAATGATTCTCCTGCGCTGGTATTCCCCGTTGTCTGTCTCCCGCGGTGCTGCTACGGCCGTCCACAGAGCTTGCCGATGGGAGAGAGGAGTCAGCCATGTGGCAAGGCTTTAAAGTAAATCCATCATGGCTGTTGTATTTCCTAAATGGGAAATATTCATCACAGGCTTTAAAAGCTGATTTCATGTACTGACTTATCCTCAGGTAGTTACGGTTCAATCTATAATATTAGAAAAACCGGTCTGTTGGTAACTGCAGTCTGGGAAATAAACCAAAACTGCCGGGCTGTAAGGCATCGCTTCCCCTTCATTAGTATAAATTAAGACCGGGGCGTACAATATCGATAAGCGTTTTGGTAGGTATCGGTGTGAAAAAGCAATACTGAAAGTAGCATTAGTAATGACTAGATCCTGACTTTACCCAACTCCATTGCATCAACATTTTAAACAACAAATGGCATCCGGACACCTTGTGTGTGTCTCATAAACAGACAGCAGGCATCCCTGCAGACACAGTTGGCCCTGTCTGCGAGTGGGAACCCAGGTGTGGGTATGTGTCCTGGTCGCTGCACTAGCGCCTCCTCTGGTCAGTCGGAGTGCCTGTTTGGTGGGGAGGGGGAACTGGGGGGAATAGCGTGATCCTCCCACACGCTACGTCCCCCTGGCGAAACTCCTCACTGTCAGGTGAAAAGAAGCGGCTGGCGACTCCACATGTATCACAGGAGTCATGTGGCAGTCTGCAGCCCAACCGGGACGGCTCGGAAGAGTGGGGTTATTGGCCAATTTCAATTGGGGAGAAAAAGGGGGGGAAATTAATAACTAAATAAATAAAATAAACAGACAACAGTAAGCCATCTTGGGAATTCGTATACAAATTTTCAAAACCTTTTTTTTAACCCCCACGGAGTCTAGCCTAGCATCCCCCACGGTGTCATAGCGTGTGATAATGAGATGTGAGATGTCTAACAAGGCCGACACCCCCCCCCACCCACCCCTACCCGCAACTTTCAATCTGCCCCCAGAAGGATGCTGAAATATTCATGAGAAATCTGCCGGCTAATCTAGGAATGAAAGTTCCAGCTTCAAAACTCGTAATAAGGTCCGAGTACGACTCTGATTACAGTCAGGGTTTCATATCGGCCTTCTTCTTTCTGTTCCTCATGATGTGATTTCTAATTGCCCTCTTATACTAATTTTCCTCATGCGCAAACAACGCGCATGTATGTGTGTGTCTCCTGTGTATCGGCATGTTTCTGTGTTACCTGTGTTTCTCTGTTTTGCGGAGGATACATGCCCAGACTAAATAGCCGTTTCCTGTTTCGCTGTCTTTTCCCTCAGCTGCTCTTCATCTTGCATTAGCTGAACTGTCACTCACAAACCAAGAAAGGTTTACAGTCGGCCTCCCCGCTAATTACAGATAAAAAAAACTAAATGGCTTTCTGCCTTTTCTCTTTCTTTGCCAAGATGCCCATCAGCTTTCTTCACCAGGTTAATGTTTCCTTGTTTGGTATCGGCCAACACGTCCCATTAGGTCTGTGCAGATTGACTCTCTGCTGCACGAATGACCCAGCCGGCCCAGATTTGTCTCCCCGGCCAATTATTCCTTGACAGACACAATGTCAATCATCACTTGGGGTTCTACATGTGTCAGGGGGCATCTGTAATTTGACAAACGCTAGCTGTCAGTCAGAGGGCTGTTTGATGATGCCGTCACAGGTAGTTTGATCTAAGGGTCCACCTGTAATGGAGGACAGCAGGAATGGCTGTGAGGACAGACTACCAATGAAGTGCAATCTTGCTGACTCCACAGTGCTGTCAGGCAGGGTGACACAAAAAAAATAGAAATAAATGAGCTGGTTAGAGGATAATTCCATTATTTTACAACCTGAGCCCTCTTTTTTTGGGGGGGGGCCCCCCCCTTTTCCTCTCCAATTGTATCCAGCCAATTACCCCACTCTTCCGAGCCGTCCCAGTCACTGCTCCGCCCCCTCTGCCAATCCAGGGGGGGGGGGGCTGCAGACTACCACATGCCTCCTCTGATACATGTGGAGTCGCGAGCCGCTTCTTTTCACCTGACGGTGAGGAGTTTCACCAGGGGGACGTAGTGCATGGGAGGATCACGCTATCCCCCCCCAGTTCCCCCTCCTCCCCGAACAGACACCCCAACCGACCAGAGGAGGCGCTAGTGCAGCGACCAGGACACATACCCACGTCCGACTTCCCACCCACAGCCATGGTCAATTTTGTCTGTAGGGATGTCCAACCAAGCCGGAGGTAACACAGGGATTTGAACTGGCGATCCCCATGTTGGTAGGCAACGGAATAGACCGCCACACCACCTGGACGGCCCTTACAACCTGAGTCTTATTTTCATAGTATTTGTCCTCATGTGTATTGGTTATGATATCGTTTTACTCCCCGGCTTCATTGTGAAGTGTTTGGACATGGTTGCGCCACTAGGCATGGCCTTACAATGGCATATTTTGAGGCCAAAAAACAAGAATATAAGACGTGTTTCAGACAAGTCAATCCATTTAGCCCAGCTATCCTCCTAAAACTCGGATAAATATTCAGCCATCGCAGCAAGTTTGCTAGGATCTGGATTTTTTTTTTTGTAAGTGTCCAATAAGTCATCCAAAGGAGTTGAATCAAGTGCAACTGGACTTGGTATATATCCGTGAAGACGTTTCGCCTCTCATCCAAGAGGCTTCAACAGTTCGTGCCTTTCTGACAAGACGAAGCTAGTCTGACTGGCTGGTGATGACACTCAGAATTTATCCTCTTGATGTCGTTGTCAGAGCTATAGATGTCCATGGCCCTTTGTGTCCCGATGTTTACCAACGCCAAAGAGCCATGGACATCTATAGCTCTGACAACGACTCCAAGAGGATAAATTCTGAGTCTCATCACCAGCCAGTCAGACTACCTTTGTCTAGTCAGAAAGGCACGAACTGAGGAAGCCTCTTGGATGAGAGGCAAAACATCTTCACGGATCAAGTCCAGTTGCACTTGATTCAACTCCTTTGGATAACCATGACCTGGATGAATGAGAACATTCACAGACATGTCCAGTAAGTGTAAGCTGGTCATTGCTGTTGAATGTGGAAGCAGGAAGTAGCTCATGTGATGGAAAACTGCAATCGACATTACAGATAACTTTTAACTATCATTGTCGTTTTCACTTCCAAATACGGGATTTAGATAATGGGACACAGTGTGTCCCGTGTCTAAAATCACTACAAAATCTGTCCAACATCTGTACAATGAAGCCAGTGAGTAAAATGGTATCATAACCAATATGCATGATGGCAAAAACTCTGAGCGTGAGAGCCGGGTTGTAACAACACAGCGTTATCAGAAGTCACGCATGGGTCATGAGACACAGGAGGGATATGAGGGTGTTGTGTGTGTTGTAGACGGACATCCGCCAAGAGGAGAGCAGATGCTGGAAAACGACTATCCTGTCAGGGAATGCCAGACTGATGAAGGTAAAAAAAAAAAAGGGAGGTGGTCCCACCGAAGTCCCCTCCACCCCCTTTATTTTCATTTCCCATTCACTGAGCTAGCCGTCACCCACTCCACTCCAGTGTTCTTCAACAAGGGCAACAACTCTGCAGTTTCAGGCAAGGGGGCTACAAGTTGGGGAGCTTTTTCACATGTGGTGAAGAACCTTTGTTTATTGCTCAGGCACCTGCTGCGGGGATACAGCTTGGCTCTGGAGACAGACATCTCCCCTATGCACTAAGCAGACTTTCTGTGGGTTTACTGTCTCAATCCTCTTTACCTCACAAGACACTTGGTGTATTTGGCTGCATGGCTGGCTGGGACTGCTTGTGGCGGTTGGGACTAGTTTGTTTCATGTGCTGACAGCTTGGGTGGGCAAGTATTCCAGGGTTGCACGCTGTCTACATATCGGGTGGCCTGCCGGCTGTCTGGCTTGGCCTGCACATTTCATGTCTGTCTAAATATTTTTTTTTGTTTTGCTTGTATGTGTTTGTTTGTATCAGGCGGCTGGATGGCCTGGTCACTGTGGTCAGCTTGTGATGACTCCGGCTTGCAGATGCGGAGCCGGGTGTGCGGGTCGCAGGGCGCCGGCCCATGCATGGGAAACAGCACTCAGCGCAGAGATTGCAATGAGATACCTGGTGAGTCAGCCAGCGCTGGTATACTCACAATCCATCATCGTTATTGTTATCATCATCACCATCACCATCCTCATCATCTATATATACATTTGTGAATTAAAGTCACTCATCATCAACGCCGTTATCTTGGTCACTGTTAATTCGAACATGAGCATGAGCGCGCACACACACACACACACACACACACACACACACACACACGTCAGTTAGCATCAGACATACTTTTTGATTTTTTTTTATTTTGATATACTTTAATGATCCTCGTGGGGAAATTCTTCTCTGCATTTAACCCATCCTAGCTGTGTAGCTAGGAGCAGTGGGCAGCCGCCATGCAGCACCCGGGGACCAACTCCAGTTCGTCTTGCCATGCCTCGGTCAAGGGCACAGACAGGAGTATTGACATGCATGTTTCTTTGACGGTGGGGGAAACCGGAGCACCCGGAGAAAACCCACTGCAGACACAGGGAGAACATGCAAACTCCACACAGAGGATGACCTGGGATGACCCCCGAGGTTGGACAACCTTGGGGTTCGAACCCAGGACCTTCTTGCTGTGAAGCGACAGCGCTAACCACTGTGCCACCGTGCCATCAAAATTTTCGAATTTTCGGGCTAAAACTCGTCTTCCTCCGTTTCAATTAATTACCCATAATTGAACATCTGTGGCTCCGACAAGTTAGCGCGTGCTCCGGTCAGCCCCAGCATACCTTGTTAAGCTGTTGTTGTCCCTAAAACTTTCTCTTGGAATGATCCATCATGGCCCTGCCAGCGTTAAACCTGCCTAATGAATTCAAACGTGGGTGATTAATATTAATGGGATGTCACAATACCAATTCACATTTGATTTCAACCTTACACGAGGCAGTGGCTTTCTTAAGGTCACTGCCGATGGGGTGGAAAAGGGAGTTGTGATGAAAGCAGAAAAAATTAACCCCCAAAGAAAATTAATCAGTGATTGGTTGGCTTTCTAATTAAAACACTGCCTGATCATCCCCCCCCCCCTCTCTCTCTCTTCTCCCGCTTTCGCTCCCCTCCTTATATTTCTGGAGGGCTGGGTGTGTTTTAGCTGTAAATGATCATCTTGGCATCAGCTGATGGTGTCAGCAACCATATCCTTCACAAGGTTAACATTTAGGAACACGGGTTTCCTCTTTGTTCCAGCAAAAACTGTGTTTTTTTTCCCTCTCCTTGGGCGCCGAACATGAAGTTGGGGAATGTTCTGATGCAAAACTCCCCCCAGAGAGGTTACACACAACATCCCAACTGCATCTCCGTTTTATATTCAGTGTTTTTGTTTACACCTCTGTATGTGATGCCTCCCCTGATGTTACAGCCATCACTTGATGTTGTGTGCTGAGGGGCTGTAAGGCCCCTGCAGAATGACTGTGTGTGTGTCTGTGTGTGTGTGTGTGTGTGTGTGTGTGTGTGTGTGTGTGTGCGTGCGTGCGTGCAAGCATGCGCATGTGTGTCTGATCCTGTCATTCCTCTCATTTCTGCAGTCATTCTCCCTGCATCTGGCTTTGATAAGGACCAGCACTGTGGTGGTAAGTAGAGCCTCCAACACTGTATTTGTTAGTGTGTGTGTGTGTGTGTGTGTTCACTGTTTTTGCTTTGTAGTGTGCATGTGGTATTCATATTTTCATGCATCAATGACAGCATTTTCATACGAGCATCAGTTTGTGTCTGTCTTTTCATGTCTTGCATTCATCCGTTCTCTGGGAGGTTATACTGTGGGCAGTGAGTGCACAGCCTCCATTGCCGATGTAACCTGGAAGAGGGCTAACGTTAAATGTGTCAAGTACTGGTACTGTATTATAACCAACAGACGGTTGTTTGTTTCAGGCTGTGCACCTCATGCTGTGCTGAACAACCGTTGACTCTCATCCAAACGGCAGCCATAGATAAAGGGATGGTTTATAATGAGACTGCACCTTTGCTGAATTTTAAAAATAGAAAAGACGGATTGAAACTACATTTCTAAGTGCTGTATCTCATAGAAGTGTGATTTTTCTCAACAAAAATATAGGCATTTAGGTGTCCGGGTAGCGTGGCGGTCTATTCCGTTGCCTACCGGGGATTGCTGGTTCGAATCCCCGTATTACCTCCGGCTTGGTCGGGCATCCCTACAGACATAATTGGCCATGCTTGCGGGTGGGAAGCCGGATGTGGGTATGTTTCCTTGTCGCTGAACTAGTGCCTCCTCTGGTCAGTCGGGGCGCCTGTTCGGGGAGAAGGGGGCTGGGGGGAATAGTGTGATCCTCCCACGTGCTACATCCCCCTGGCGAAACTCCTCACTGTCAAGTGAAAAGAAGTAGCTGGCGACTCCACATGTATCGTAGGAGACGTGGTAGTGTGCAGCCCTCCCCGGATCGGAAGAGAGGGTGGAGCAGCGACTGGGACGGCTTGAAAGAGTGGGGTAATTGGCCAAGTACAATCAGGGAGTAAAAGGGCGAAAAAATCCACACAAAAAAACAACAACAAAAAAAACAAAAAAAAAATGTTGGCTTTAGCTGTTTGCAACTTTCCAGGCCACAGTTATGAACAATACATGAAACATAACAAATATAGCCAGCAGCAAACATGTAAACCAAACCTAACTGTTCCCCTGATCCAAAAAGGCCACGGAGAGTATGACTGCAGCATCAATTATCCAACAGAATCCAACCACAGAATGTAAATTTAGGGTACGGTCAGGAACCGGGCCTTTACTAACCCTCCATGTGTATGTCTTCATCTCCTAGCATTCACCTCAATTCACCTGATCGCCACGGGTGTGTCTTGCTTCCTGGGGGCCGGGCTGTTGTCCTTCCTGGTCTACGTGTATTGTCAGCGTTTCCACAAGCCCTCGCAGGAGTCGGCTGTCATTCACCCCACCACTCCCAACCACCTCAACTACAAGGGCAACACCACACCAAAGAATGAGAAGTACACCCCCATGGAGTTCAAGGTAAGGGGCGGCCAGGTTCAAAACACATGAAGAGCTTTGTCTATTTGAAAAAACGCCACACGAATTATCACTACTATTGTTATTTTTAGTATTAGGTGTAATTGTATCGTTGTTATTGTGAATTAATTGTTAAATACAGACACACAAACACACACACAAACATTTGTAAATAAACAAGTTTTAAAGGTTGGGCTTTCAAGGGCAATGAATATAGTTTTATTTAGGACCTTTCTTCGTGTGTTTTATCTGCATAGACTGCTGACCACAGAAGATGAATTACTATTCATTTCTATTCAAGCTTACGGCCGATCTTCCTCCTGTTTGGAGAACTTAAAGACCTATAGTCTCCTTTATCTGTCTGTAGCCCAAGTCCATAATAATGAGCTCCATCACCTTGCTGAAGCCCCATTCAACCCTTTGGCCCCCCTTTGCTAGCAATTTAATTATGTGTTCAGCCCACAAATAAGTTGGGAAACTACTCACAGTGACCTAACACAAAATGTTAATGTTTAACTCAGTGACCTCTGTGTCCTTTTTGACAAGTTAAAGTTGGCACACGATAATTCTCTGATATTGTCCATCAACATTCGATATCACATCACCACAGCGATGTGCCCCACCTAATGCCAGAGTATAACTACCTTTTCTCCATTGCCCTGCATGCTGGCACTGACTGATCAGTTACAATCTGTGTCATTAGATTCATTTGGCTGTTAGCATCATCCGTGGCATATGTGTACATACAAGAGTCCATCCTAGCATTTCTCGCTAACTCTAGTGCTTCTACTATCCAACCACCCTCCTCAGATCCCACTCGAAATGGCTATTAATTTGGTTTGCAGATAGCGTTCACCCTCTGCTTGCTAACTGATGTGTTGTTGTTGTTTTGCTGTTGTTGTTGTTGTGCTATCTGGGTATGTTGATGAGAGGTGCTGTAGCATGGAGAGCCCTAGCTCATCAGCTATAATGACCAGAGGGAGATGCCGAGGCTCTGCAATAGTGTTGCTGGTGTCACTTGGTGTCATTAGGATGCCATTCATCCACTGCGTTCCCTTCTCCTCCTGGCCAATTTACGATGGCCACCATTGTGTATTTCGCCGGCTGTAACCTGATTACCAGCATGCCTTGGGCCCCAAAGCTGTTCAGATGGATTACATTAGTTTAATGCTTCCTCTGGAAAGTGTTTCACCTTACGTTTGGCTTTTACCAGAAACTCAGCAACTTCATTAGATAAAATGTGTTTTAGCCTTGTTGTGATGAAGGTGGAGCTGCACTAAATTAACGCCATCTCATAAATTTGCGTATTGATTATTTGTGACGTGTTTTAAATTAAATTTGTCAAAGTGACGTGCCTTGCTAATGAATACTATTATAGTGCACAAGCTGTAACCGCAGAAGCTTGTGGGCTGTTTAATCTTTAAACATTTTTATTTTTTAATGTAATATAATTTGTATCCTGCCATTGAATTTAAAACAAACTGCATGCTGTTTGGGGTGATGTGCTGGTTCTCAAATCAGGCATGAGAGTCATGATTCCTTTGCCTTAAGAATATTGAATTCTTGGCTCTATTAGATAAATTATTGACAAGCTACTCAATTTTTCTTTCCTTTTCTTCTGTCACTGCTGTATCTTCCCAGACACTGAACAAGAACAACCTGCTACCAGATGAGCGGTCGAACTTCTACCCATCTCCGCTCCAGCAGACGAACGTCTACACCACCACCTACTACCCACCAGCGCTGGGCAAATACGACTACCAGCCTAACGCTTCCCCGTCCCCCTGCCGGACCTATAACCACAGCAACAACAGCTGAGACGCTCCTCCATCTGCACTCCCACCCCCCACCCCCCTGCTACTGCCCCTGCCCAACCCTACCCCGATTCCCAAAACAGATTCGCCCATCGCCATGGCAATATAACCGACGGAATCTGAACAAGAGGTGTTTTCTCCGCTCGCCATCGGCTCTGTCTGTGCTCCCATAGTCTCTCATGCATGGTAGGGCTTTGTGTATTCAAGGGCACCTTCGGGAACATTCCACCGGCCCCTAGCGGGTTTCGGATGACAACGTCCGTGGGCCCACAGACCCAAAATGTGGAAGCAGGGTCTTACACAACTGTCAAAGGGTCTGTGTTTTTATAAGGGTTTGACTGGATTTAGCAATGTCAGCACAGCGCTACAAGTTATGATCCGATGGAAAACTCCGGTATGAAGTGCATCCGGTGTCGGAGAGAATTTAAACCACCAGATCACTTCAGCATAGATGCCGATTCTAGTATTTAGTGATCCAAGTGAAGTACTCGAACAAGAACACGTTTAAAACGTCACGCTTTCTCATATATTTTTTTTATGACTCCATGTTATCAGCCTGTAATGGATAAACTTGGAGGCCCTCACCATCATAAGTAGTTAGCGAGAACAAACAGCGCAATACCGTTATGTCTCTGCTTCAGCGTGGCATGTGAAAAAACAACAACAACACAAGAGAAAGCCAAATGAAGTCGAAACTTGGTTAAATTAGATATCGATGTCAGTCATATTGGGAGGGGGAGCGTGCTCTCCTCCAGTCTCAGCTTCTCACATCACAGAGAGAATAAAGAACTTCTTCATGGACTGTGTGACAGAACACTCATCATCACTCCGTACAGGAAAATCACACACAGCTGGAACGACCTGTTCTCTAAAACTAATGGACAAAGTCCTCACACTTCATTGCTTTTTGCAGACGAGAGCTTCACGTTCTTGTGAAGTATCTGGACCAGAATGTGGACAAAGCAGAGCAGGGGACTGTGGGAGATACCGTTGTAATAGGGGCAGCGTACTGTACATAAAGCTTTGGGAATGCCTCGGGTGCCTGTATGCAAAAGAGAGGGGGAGGGGGTCAGCTTATCGTTGTGTTTCTTCTGACGTTTATTCTTTTTCTACACAATGGCAAGGACTTCTGGAGATGGAAACTTTTTTGATTCTCCAATGGATGCATTGATCCTGCTGAGTGCTAACCAGCTCGATGGTCATATCAGATTTGGCCAGTATGCTGAACAACTGGATTGTTTTGTTTTTTGTTCCTTTTTTTTTTTTTAATTGAGACTTGAGGTAGAAAAAGCTAGAGGAGTGGCATTTCTTTTTATGTGTGTGTGTTTTTTTTTTTTACAAGGAGGGGCTTATCGTTTCACGCTCTTTTATGAGCCGTAGCATAGGTGGTAATATTTTGTTAAAACCAATAAGAAATAGATGATTAATTCTCGTTCTTTCATTTCACTGAATAGACACATTCCATTTGCCTTTATTTTCAGCAGATTGGTTGCCATTGTATCTTTACTACACAGAGATGTTGACACACCGGAGGAGAGACGCAAGGAGACAAAAATTCAATGCCGATATGGTTTTTAAAAAGTGTGACTGTAACAAAATATCAACTGAGGTCCCACTCGTAACAATATTAACTAACTTAAGCTCAGAAGCATGCTCGTTTGAGGTCAGGAAAGGGTGTGTGTGTGTGTGTGTGTGTGTGTGTGTGTGTGTGTGTGTGTCTGTGTCTGTGTCTGTGTCAGTGTTCATCTACATGTGTGCATATTAGTCTCATGTGTGCGCACGTGCATGTGTGTTCATCTACATGTGTGCATATTAGTCTCATTGTGTGTGTGTGTGTGTGTGTGTGTATGTGTGTGTGTGTGTGCATTCGTTCATCTACATGTGTGCATATTATGCTAGGAGATCCATGCTATGCTAGGATATTATGCTAGGTGATACATGCGTTTATATTATGCTAGGAGATACATGCTATGCTAGGATATTATGCAAGAATATTATGCTAGGCGATACATGTGTTTATATAATGCTAGGAGATACATGCTATGCTAGGATATTATGCAAGCATATTATGCTAGGCGATACATGTGTTAGTATAATGCTAGGAGATACATGCTATGCTAGGATATTATGCTAGCATATTTTGCTAGGAGATACATGTGTGCATATTATGCTAGGAGATGTGTGCTATGCTCGCATATTATGTTAGCTCGGAGACAAATATTGTGTTGATATGGTTTTTAAAAAAAGTACGACTGTAAGAAAATATCAACTGGGGTCCCATTCATAACAATATTAAATAACTTTAGCTCATAGGCATGCTCGTTTGAGGTCAGAAAATGGTTTGTGAGTGTGTGTGTGTGTGTGTGTGTGTGCACGCGTACATGTGCACACGTGTGTATGTGCGCGCGTGCGCATGTGTGTGTGTTTATGTACGTGTGCATATTAGTCTCATTGTGTGTGTGTGTGTGTGTGTGTGTGAGTGTGCACTCGTGTACACATGCATGTATACCTGTAAGCTTGAATGATCAAGGTTATTTGTTTTGTACAATATAAATGCTTTCATAAATACTGTATTACTTTAAATGGGGAGATCCGTAAAAGATTTGTGTGCATTTTTTTTTCCGAGTTCTGTTGACCACACACCTGACACTCTACTGGTTTTTCTATGTTCTGTGTATGAGATGTTAATCGATGTAAGTTAAAGGAGAGGGGTGGGGAACTATTTAAAGTCAAAAGCTTGGTTTATAAAAGGGCATTTCACAGCTAAGCTATATTTTATTATTATGCCTGTTCGATGAATGCTAACCCAGCAATGCTTTTCCATTCCGCTACCGTACACGCACGAAATGAGAGCTCTATCTGTATATAGGAGAGACAGCCTTTTGCAGTCCATTAACGACCCTGAAGAGGTTAGGATCATGTAAATGTATCTGTATATTGTATAGCTAACACTGTTTGTTTTAAAAGCCTTATAGTTGTTTTAAAAAAGAAAAAGAAAAGCGCAGCAGCTAAGTACACACCAACCATGGAATTTGTTGGGGGACAGAGTCTCACAACGTGACCGACTGACCATGACTTATAACCGATCCCAGATGGCTGACCACGTCAGGTCAGCTTCAAACTAAGTGCACCATCCAATTCCCATTCTGCTCCAGAAACATGACACCACAAAAAACAAATATGCAGGTGAACACTGACAAAACGGTGAGTACTCGCAGTCCAGCTGATTTTCCCAGCTGTGCAGCCATGGCCAGAGATGTCTGAAGGCTTACGACTGAACTCCATGAAGTCTGTAGTGATCGGTCTGTTTTGAGCTCTGTCCCCCGTGATGTGAGGCTCGGTGCCCTTCTATGCAACTTACCAGGTGTACTGTTAGACCTGTTACGTAGACTGTAATCACTGCCTTTTAGACACTGTGAATTTTTTGCTACTCTATATTTTTGTATATTGTACATTATAAAGGATAATAAACCCTGATGCCAACACAGCAGAATGCACTGTTTTTTTGTTGGGTTTTTTTGTTTTTTTCCCCCCTGAATTCTTACATGCAAGCGGAAATTTTGAAAACGCCCCCAAAATGTGAGATTTGTTTTTACCTTACCCACTTATCGGGAATGAGGATGTCATTTCATTTTATGTATTTGCGTACATGAAATGAAATAACATGTCGTTTCCCCCAGCCCATAGCAGTGCAACACAAAGACAAAAACACATGTCCAAGAAGAACTACTACTACTACTACTTTCGGCTGTTACCGTTAGGGGTCGCCACAGCGGCTCATCCGTTTCCCTTTCTTCCTGTCCTCTGCATCTTCCTTCATCACACTAGCCACCTGTATGTCCTCCCTTATGGACATGAGCAAATAACCTCCTAGAAATTTCTTGTTCACAGGGCATTAAAATGCGTGTTAACACGTAGAGTTTGGTCATGTTAGCATGTAATATTTTTACGCCTTAACACAACAAATATTGACACGTTAACACATCGTGTTGATTTCTACACCTTAAGACGTCTCATTTTAGCATGTTAACACACAAAGACCTGTCACAGCTAATGGGTTGTTCCATTCTTGTCTAATAGGGGTGTTAGAAAGGAAGAGTATGGACCAGAACGGTTACTATAGGGTGAATTCGGGTAATGTGGGACACTTTTTGGTAGATGCTCCAGGAGACTTCCAAACAAACTGTTTACTTACTCCAGTGATGTTTCTATCAATTATTTTAGACAATATTAACATTTTCTGTTGAAAGTAAATTGGAATACATAATAGCTTAGAAGCAACACACCCTATAACATACCATAACCCCCCCTCTCTTACTCAAGCAGTGTGTTCAGGTAATGTGTGACCGCTTGTTTGGTAAAGTGGGACACCCGTTGTTTTTCACTGAAAAATAAATTGACATACTTTTGTGATGGCCGATCCAGTTTAGCATTCAACTGCCATCTCCAACAAATAGGGTGTTTTTGTTTGTATTGTAACGTGCATGGATAAGCAGACACGTTGGTCTTTGACTAACGGGTCGGACCCTTTAGTCGACTGGTTAACGTTGTCGCTTGCGGAGTGGGAGACACGGGTTCGCGTCCCAGCTGTGGCGATGGTTCCCGGGCTGCCCCCCTAATTCGCTACAATATGTAAACCAGCGGACTTAAGAGGCATTCAGAGGCCCCTGAAACTGGCATCCCTTTAAATTACAGTCCTTACCAGGGTATAACTAAATTATAATACACTAACAATTAAAATAGAACTGACAATTAATGGGGGGCCTCCGACGGTATAGGGGGCTAAGGTGCTGTTCTGCGCATCTTCGCGTCAAGCAGCTTGGACGTTCGAACCCCAGCTGTGCCGTTTCCAACCATGGCCGGAGGGCCACGTGGGTGGGGCATAAATTCGCCAGCCTCACCCGGGGATATAGGGATTTAGGTTGGACTAAGTTCTGGATTCTCGTCGCTCTCCAGCGTCCCCTCTAATCCGTCCGGGTGCCTGCAGCTAAGCGAACAGAAAGTACACTCGCTTTGCATCTCCTCCACAGCTAAGCAGTGATCTCTCTTCACAATGTGGCAGTGTGTTAAAAAGCGAGGGCTTGTCGTCGTGTGACTTGGAGGAGACACGTGTCACGACTACCTCCTTTGCCGACGAAAGTGAACTAGAGACGTTTGCGACAGATCCGGCCATGTCCAACTTGGGGAATTCGGGAGGGATAAGGGGAAAAACTAGAATTAAATGTGAACTGACAAGTAATGATTAATTTTAATGATGTAATTACCTATATCTTTCTTTTACCAAGACTAAGTGCACTTCTCTGTTTATTGTAGAGGTTGAGATGTGATACACTTGCACAACATATATGGCATGCCTATGATAACGTGCTATTTATTAAAATACCCCTGTATTTTAATAAATATTTCAACATAGCCAATGAAATTAAGCATTGTAATATCTTAACCCTTTATTCTCACATGATTACACAGTTTTTATTGTTCATGGGCTCATTTGACTAAATTAATATGGTCTAAACTACTGTTCCACTTTACCTTGAAAAAATGTCCCACTTGACCTGACTGTTAGGTAAAGTGAGTCAGGGCAAATATGGTTAAACAAAAAGAATTCTGGATATAATATGAAACCTATTTTGTGATTTTGATGCACATCGATAACAGTTCCATGAAGACATCATAATTGGACTCAATCCAGTTAGGATATTTTTGTTATTACTGTGGCATATCAGGATTTTACTATTACCTTTCTGGCCTTCCATTTCCATGCGTGTTAACACGTAGAGTTTGGTCGTGTTAACATGTCATATTTTTACACCTTAACGCAACAAATATTGATACGTTCATGTGCATTTTCTGGAACAAATACAGTGCTGCTTGAAAGTTTGTGAACCCTCCAGACATGGTCAATGTTTTTGTAAAAAACATTAAGATAAGCTTATTACACATACATCCAAATCCCAATTTGTAAAGCACACCTTCCAAATGCACAAAAAAAAGATATATTTTCATTATTTAATTCAACAAAGGTGGTTTATTTCACAAAAACTGAAAATTTAACATGTGCAAAAGTATGTGAACCCTTGTATTAGTAGCTTGTGGCTCCTCCTTTTGCAGCCATACTTCAACCAAACGTCTTCTGTAACCACTAACCAGTCTCTCGCATCTGCTTATGGGGCTTTTTGCCCACTCCTCCTTGCAGAACTCCGCCAGTTGAGAGAGGTTGGAGAGACATCTGGTATGTACCAACTTCTTCAGGTCTCGCCACAACATTTCAATTGGATTAAGGTCCAGACTTTGACTGGGCCAATCCAGAGTACGAATCCTCTTTCTCTGAAGCCATTCCTTTGTAGTTTTGCTGGAATGCTTTGGGTCATTGTCTTGTTGCATAATCCATTTTCGTCCCAGCTTCAACTCCCTGACTGATGGCAGGAGATTCTGGTCAAGAATTTGTTGATATGCTGGAGAATTCATGGTTCCTTGGATAATATGGAGTCGTCCAGGTCCAGAAGCAGAAAAGCAGCCCCAGACCTTCACATTTGCACCACCATGCTTCACTGTTGGGAGGAGGTTCTTTTCTTCATATGCAGTGTTGGCTTTTCTCCAAACATGTTGGTTTTGATTGTGACCAAATAATTCTATTTTGGACTCGTCTGTTCAGAGAATGGACTTCCAGAAGGTCTCTGGTTTGTCCAAGTGCTCTCTGGCAAAGTTGAAACGGGCAGCTTTGTTCTTTTTTGAGAGCAGAGGGTTCCTTCTAGCAACCCTCCCATGAATGTCATGGCGATTCAATTTTCGTCTGATTGTAGACGCATGCACATTCGTCCCAGATGCTATCAGAGAGGTCTGCAACTCTCTAGAGGTGATGTGTGGGTTGGCCTTTACCTGATTTATTATTTTTCTGGTGCTTCTGGGTGATAGTTTTGATGGGCGTCCACTTCTAGGCAGAGTTGCTGTCAGGTTGAAGGCCCTCCATTTGTAAATTATTTGTCTTACAGTGGATGGATGGAGCTGGAATCTTTTGGAGATGGTCTTATATCCCTCCCCAGACTGATGGGCTGTCACTACCCTCTTCTCCATGTCCTCGGATATCTCCTTTGCTCTCAGCATTGTTGATTTGTATGGGACCACAGTGGTTTGGTGGGTTTCCTCTCTCTTTTAATTAGTGCAGGCCAAACCCTTTCCCAAGGATGTCTCATTTCATTGGTCTGCTTAAATGATTAATTAAGCACCCAAATGTGTTTCACCACAGTCTGTTACCTGCTTGACTTAACCAATGCAGCTGGGGGTTCACTTACTTTTGCACATACACTAATTCCATGTTTCATGTAGTTTTTGGGCTACTTAAACAAGTCCCACTAAACAAGTACATGAAATTGATAAACATATATCTGACATTTCATACATAAAAACTGGTGATGATAAAATAAGAAAATCATGGTAAAACAACAGAAACATCTAAACTGCTCAAGGGGTTCACATACTTTCAAGCAGCACTGTATATCCAAACTAACACATATATCCAAACTAACACACCCAAACTAACACATATATTCAAACTAAGAAAAAAAAAATCGCTGTCCAAGAGAACAAACGCCAGCCAGGATGACTGTCAGAACTGCCGGTCTGCATGGGCTAGCAGTTAGCTTAGCCTGCCCCAGTTCTGCGTCCTGTCAGACCGCCCTCGGTGTTTACTCTTCGGTTACAGCTCCAGGCAGGGCCGTGAGCCCCGGGCCCACAGGATGCAGCAGACCAAGCTCTCCCAGCCGAGGCAGCACCAGCTCTCCCAGCCATCAGACGAGGACACAAACTTAGATGCAGACGTGGACAAAGACACTGCATATACGGTACTGTGTGAGGCCGCCGCATATGTGAATTTGCACCGCCCCCATCTTCCCAAACCGGAAATGGAAAGTTATCTTAATCTAGTGCAGATATGTGTGTGTCTCTAATGTGTTAAGTTAACTCACTGTAATGAGCTAATACGACTAAATCTGACAGAGCCTCTCTCTACCCATGCGTAAATGTGTGTGTTTGCACACACTCGTGCATGCATGTGTGAGTAGGCATGTGCAGATGTATGCATATATGCCTACTTTTGGTCTATGTCATGCAAGTGCATCCACAACCTTCACGCGAGGAAGTCAGCTGGAAACCTTTCTTTGCCATAAGAGGAAATGGGAGACGGATGGGGAGAGCCAGCCAAGTAGTCAGACTATGTCCAGCAGGGTGCCATGGATCACCGGTGGTGCCAGTGGCCTAGATACTTTATCAGCATATTCCAGTAATATAGTGCTATGCAGACAGCACACATATAGACCAGACGCTAAAGAGCTGGAGTTGCACAGATTGCTGTAAACCTGGACTAAAAAAAGGATGCATTGTTTTGTATGCAGTCTGTTCTTTCTGCAACATAAATTACAGAATGTGTGCTTTGTATTGTGTAGTGGAAGAGCCTTATCGTTGTCAAAACAGCAGCCCCACTCCCTATATGCCCCCATGTGCGTGTGCGCGTGCACACACACACACACACACACACACACACACACACACACACACACACACACACACACACACACACACACACACACACACAGGATGTCACATTTAGATCCTTCTCATCTGGTTTGAGTGCTTCCCTGGCCTCCTTACATCTCAATCAGCGTGAGCAGCCCTGTGGCGGTTTTATTAATGATCCCATGGAAAGCATTAATCAGCAAGTATTCTGCTGACAGTAGGATGCAATGACTGTTACACTGGCCTGCAGGTGGAGGGAGGTCACTGGCTGTTGGATGGGGGAGGCTGGAAGCTGCCCAGATGAGATGTCAGGAATTTGGGAAGAAATGGGAGGGATGAGAAAGCATCCCGTGTCGCCAGCCTCTCTGCACTCGCAAATAAGCGACGGGGGAGAAAATAAACACCAGCGAGGTTTGCTCCAGTCTGAAAAATGGGACATCCGCTGTGATAAAAGGGACAGCATAGAGGTAAAATTTGTCATGGATTAACTTTTTATTAGCAACCCGAAGCCATCCTTTTGAGGATACAGCCAGTCATCTTTACCTACCATATTAAGGACTAAGCGAATACTAATTTTTAGCTCATCTCCACCCACTTACATTTAGAAAAAGAATACAAGGCAAGACGAACTACAGCACATTTTAGCATCGAAGCAATTCAAAGTGCTTTACATAAAATATAAAAGGCATTAAGAAAAGCAAAAAAAAGACATTTAAAAACAAATAAAAAGAGTAAAATTTACAGTGCAGTGTAAGATGATAATCAAAAGCTTATTTAATCATAGGCAGCAGCAAAGAGGAAAGTCTTCAGCCTTGATTTAAAAGAACTGAGAGTTGCAGCAGACCCGCAGTTTTCTGGAAGTTTGTTCCAGATATGTGGTGCATAAAAACTGAAAGCTGCCTCTCCATGTTTAGTTTTGACTTTGGGGACAGAAAGCAGACCTGTCTCAGACCATCTGCGCGGTCTGGATGGTTCATAGTGCAGCAGAAGATCACAAATGTAATTTGGCCCAAAACCATTCAGTGCTTTATAAACCAAGAGCAGAGTTTTAAAATCAATTCAAAATCACGTCACTGAGTAGGCGTCCGGGTAGCGTAGTGTTGCCTACCAACACGGGGATCGCCGGATCGAGTCCCTGTGTTACCTTCAGCTTGGTCGGGGGTCCCTAGAGACACACTTGGCCGTGTCTACGGGTGAGAAGCCAGTTATGTGTATGTGTCCTGGTCGCTGCAGTAGCGCCTCCTCTGGTTGGTCAGGGTGCCTGTTCGAGGGGTGGGGGAACTGGGAGGAATAGCGTGATCCTCCCACACGCTACGTCCTCCTGGCAAAACTCCTCACTGTCAGGTGAAAAGAAATGGCTGGCGACTCCACATGTATCGGAGGAGGCATGTGGTAGTCTGCAGCCCTCCCCAGATCAGCAGAGGGGGTGGAGCAGCGACCGGGACAGTTTGGAAGAATTGGGTAATTGGCCAGGTACAATTCGGGAGAAAAAAAAAATCCTGTCACGGCGCTCTCCAAGAAGGTCCAGCAATGTCTTCACTTCCTGTCTGAAGAAGATGAGTCTCCCCTCACCCATCCTCATCACATTCTACAGAGGCACCATAGAGAGCATTCTGTCCATCTGTATCACTGTCTGGCATGGGAACTGCAAGGCCTCCGACCGCAAATCCCTACAGTGGATAGTGAAGACAGCTGGAAAGATCAGAGGAACTGCTCTCCCATCCATCCAGGCCATCTATGATGCACGATGCACCAGGAAGGCTCTCAGCATCGTGAAGGACCCCCACCCACCCTTCCCATATCCACTTAACCCTCCTACCCTCTGGCAGGAGACATGCATATAAGGCAATGACAAATAAAAGCAGTCTAGTCTAGTTCTCTAATGGACAGGAAGCCAGTGTAATGACCTCAGGACTAGGGTGATGTGATCCACTTTTTTGGTCTTAGTAGGGACTCGAGCAGAACCGTTCTGAATCAGCTGCAGCTGTTTGATTGATTTTTTTAGAGAGTCCTGTAAAGACACCGTTACAGTAGTCAAGTCGACTGAGGATCGATGCATGCACCCCCTGCAAAGAGGTGTAGCTGTAGAGGACAATGATGGAGGTCGGCTACATGACTGTAATGTAATGTGTGTGTTAGACTGAAGGTAACTATGAGAGGTCCCATGACCAAAAATTCATACTTGGTCACCATAATCTCACATGTGCACCACTATACTCTCCCACACACATTACCATAGCCTCAATACTTCCCTTTATTTACCATCATATTCTCCTACATAGGTTGCTATTCTCTCTAACACAGACAACTTTTATTCTACTATATTCTTATACACACATTATACTCTCGAATTATATAGTTCATGTAAGGGGGTTAATAGTATTTGTAAAAAAAAGTATGGTAGTATTGCATGTTAGGGTAATGGTGTATGTGAAACAGAATTTTAATATATGAAAGAAAGAATAATATTACATTTGAAACAGAATAATTGCATATGTAATGTGAATGAGAATAGACATGTGTCAGAAACAGAATGACAGTGAATGTAAGACAGAATGATAGGATAAGGATATGTGATTGAGAATAGTTGTTTGTGTGAGAGTTTGATTGAAAAGGAAGTAGTATTAAATTCTCAGTCCCTTATCTTTATACATGAAGGCTTATCTTTATACATGAAGAGGGATTTCACAGACACAGACCGCCTTCCTTATCATGACTGAGATGTGAGAAGATGGTTGACAGGATCAGGGCCGCCCATCAGGGAGGAATAAGGGGAGCATAGATGCCAGAAATAATCATGTTCATCCTGAATATAAGCAATGATAATGGCAATACTTGCCACTGATTGTGAACTGGCAGATAGACTTCAAAAGACATTATAAAGGACTTTGCATCCAGCAAGACAAGTGGACAAGGGGGATACATATACATGTGCCTATGTAGCCCTTTTAGTAAGTCTCTCATTTTACATGTAATGTGCTTAGTAGGGGGGTGAGAGAGGGAGAGAGAGAGCGAGAGAGAGACTCATTCACTCATTCTCAGCTCATTCACTGTCAAACCACTAACCCCTCTGTCTGATCACAACCAAATCACCCTGTTTATTAAAAGATCAGACATTAAAATGGCACACACACAACTCAGTAAGCTGTACAATATCAGAAATTCATACAGTTGGGACTAAAACAGTGCAGGACAATACCAGAAAGCAATTGATACCCCCAAAATCCAAACACTTTTTGATAACGTTCTGGATTTTATATACTCCTACAGTACAGAAAACCTCAATCTAGCAGTAAACGATGTTAACAATATATTCAGGCAAACAGCAAAGGAGGCACAACTGAAATTGACCATGAACAAACCAAAAACTGCAACAAATAACTGGTTTGATAATGATTGTAAAATTATTAGGAAAAAAACTTTGAATGCTATCAAACCAAAAACACAGAAATCACTATAAGGCTGATGTACGCTTTCTTTACTGTGAGACCCTAAAACTACGAAACGTACACTCAGACCCAAAAAACAACAATACAATAAACAACAACTGACATTAATGGAGGGGGCAATCAACACAAACAACTTTTGGCAACATTGGAAACACCTAAACAAACCCCAACACAATGAATTAGCTATACAAAGCAGTGATATATGGACAACTCATTTTAAAACATTATACCACACTGTTCAAATTGATGTAAACACAAAGCAATCCCAAATTCATGAGAAGTTGACTAAATTAGAGCTAGCTATAAAAGACAATCAGAATCCATTAAACTACCCAATTATTGAACAGGAACTCCTTAAGAAACTGCAGGCCCTCAAATCAAAAAAAAAAAGTTTGTGGACCTGATGGCATCTTGAACGAAATGCTAAAAAAATATGAACAAGAAATTCCAATAGTTTTAATTGGCTATATTAAAACTATTGGATTTGGTTCTGAGTGTAGACTATTTTCCTGACATCTGGAATCATGGCTTTATAACCCCAATCTATAAAAGCGGGGACAAATTTGACCCCAACAATTACTGAGGCATCTGTGTGAACAGTAATCTGGGGAAGGTTTTCTGTAGTATTATGCATGCCAGACTTCTGAACTTCCTTACCAAGCACAATGTCTTGAGCAAAAGCCAAATTGGATTTATATCAAAACACTACACAACTGATCATATTTACACCCTACATCCCCTAATTGATAAACATATAACACAAAATTTTAAAAAAAATTATGCTTTTTTTAATGACTTCCAAAAAACTTTTGAGATTCTATTTGGCATGCAGTACTGTTCTACAAAGTTATTGAGAGTTGTGTAGGGGGTAAAACGTATGATATTATTAAATCAATGTATTCTGGCAATATGTGCAGCGTAAAAATTGGCGAAAAAAAATTCTTTAAACAGAATTCTTTACCCAAGGGCGAGGTGTCCATCAGGGCTGTAACCTCAGCCCTGCACTCTTCAATATCTACATCAATGAATTGGCTACTATGCTAGAAAAGTCCTCTGTCCCCAGGGTAAGTCTCCACAATCAGGAGGTGAAATGCCTACTCTTTGTAGATGACCTAGTTCTGCTGTCCCCCACAGCAGATGGCCTACAGCAGAGCTTGGATCTGCTCGAACATTACTGCCAGACCTGGACCCTGACAGTAAATCCCCAAAAGACCAAAATAATGATATTCCAAAAAAGATCCAGATCTCAGGACATTCTACCAAAGTCCTCAATTGGTACAAAATATGTAGAGTACTGCACACACTACATCTATCTAGGATTAAAGCTAAGTTCAACTGGACATTTTAATGAGGCAGTTCATGAGATGAGGGGGAAAGCACGCCGGGCTTTGTATGCCATAAAAAAAATATAAAAACTGCACTCTATGGCAGTGAGGTGTGGGGTCCACTTACAAAACAAGACTTTACTCAGTGGGATAAACACCCTATTGAGACCTTGTATGCAGAGTTTTTTAAGATCCTCCTACATGTCCAGAAGAAAGCTACAAACAATGCATGCAGTGCAGAATTAGACCAAGACCCACTAATACTAAAAGTACAAAAAAGAGCAATAAACTTTTGGACACATCTAAGTGACCCCCTCTCGTATCATCACCAAGCCTTGCAGTGCCAAGAGCTGAATAGTAATAGGGAACCCCCTTACCCAACTGGTTACGAGGCTGAGAGCACAAACCTGCTCTATTAACACACCTCAGGAACAGAACACATCACCAATCAGACTCAGTCAAATTACGAAACAGTTAAAACAAAACTACATCACAAATTGGCAAACACAAACAAAAACGCAGAGCTAAGTGTAGTGCTATCTGGCTCTAAATCAACAGTACACAATAGCAGATTATTTGAGCACGGTCACTGATCAACAACTAAAGAGAACCTTGACTGTGTACAGACTGAGTGAGCACAGCCTTGTTATGGAAAAGGGGAGACACAGGAAGACCTGCTCCCTGCAGAGCAAAGGCTGTGCTGTCACTGCACCCTCAGTGAGCCTGAAACAGAACTACACTTCCTCACCACATGTGAAAAATATAAACATGTTAGAGAAGCACATTTTGAACAATTCGAACTAATAACAAAAGGTTTTCTAAACCTTTCAGATGAAGAAAAACTACCAGTCCTACTAGGGGAAGACCCAAAGAGCTGCAAGTTGGCAGCAGTCTATGTTGCTGCCTGCAATAAAGCGAGGGACAGTGAGTGACAGTCACCTGACACATTGTTGCTGCCATATGTGATGAGAGTGTTCTTTTGTCATGTATTCTTTCTTTGTTGTACTATGTTTCTTTGTTGCAGTATGGTTGTTTTCAGTGGTGTTTTCCAATTGATGTTTGGCTCTTTTTTTCTCTCCCTTTTTTCAATATTTGGACACTTGCTTTGGCAATATGTACATTGTAACGTCATGCCAATAAAGCCATTTGAATTGCACTGAATTTAATTGAGAGAGAGAGAGAGAGAGAGAGCACACGCATGCTTTGATATGAGTAAAGCAGATTTTTTTTGGGGGGGGCATTCACTGGCTCGTTTAACGGGCCCAGCCATTTCTGTGGGCGGGCCTGCAGGGAGCAACTCAATGAAGCTATTGGCCTCATAAGTAACGTTTTAAATCCTCCAACTCATTGGCGGCGCCAGCGGATTTTTATTGGGGGTGCTCAGTCGGAGCTTGACTATTAATTGGGGGTGCTACGGACGCATGCACGACAAAAACACAAACACACACAGAGCGGGTCAGCGACGGAACCCCCATGCACCGCTGTTGGTCTAAAACAGCGTATCAGACCTCGATCCAGATCAAAACTAAAACTACAACGCGATATAACACAACGCGACTGCCATTTCTCTCCAACATCCCAAAACCCGTAACAACCCGTTAGACGCCTCGCATAACACACATCTCCAGGTACATAACAATGCTGCCGGCTCCCTGGTAAGCAGTGAGTGCACAGCTCAACGAATAAAGAATAACTTATAATGGAGAAACATGAGAACAACCGTTATATGGCAACACCCGGTCTAGTAGTACAGCGCCGTTATAAGACGGTCACTCGCCATTAGACGTCTTCACAGAAGAACAGTGCGTCTTGTTGGCAAAGGCATCGATGATTTCATCAGTGTCCAAATCTTTTGTCCTCCTGGTGTTTATGGCCAACAATGCCAGGTTACTGTCCCTGCTTCATTTTGAATTCTGTCCATGCCTCCATTGAAAATTTGTGCCCCGCACTTTCGTTATGAGTCTTAAACTTGGCTGTAGCTTTTCGCAGTTTGGCAGCCGGTGATGGTGAACGAGGACTCGGAGTGAAATCTGTGCTGACCTGGCCGTAAACAAAACAAAAAAATGTCTGCATGCAAAACAAAAAGCTGCGTCTTTGGTGATGCTATATTCCAACCAGACATATTGCTCGAACCAGCTCCTATTAAACTCCTTTGCTGAGTCCCAAACGTCAGCGATCGCTAGTCTTTAAAAATAGGACGTCTTGGCCCAGGGGCGTAACGAATCAGCACTGGGCCCTAATGCAAGACGGTCAAAGCGGGCCCTATAGTAATAAGTCGGATCACCATAACGCGCACCTCTAAACACAGATGATGAAAACATAACGGTGACGGCGCACCAACACATAGGTCTACATAAACATTATGGTGACGGCGCACCAACACATAGGTCTACATAAACATTATGGTGACGGCGCACCAACACATAGGCCTACATAAGCATTATGGTGACGGCGCACCAACACATAGGTCTACATAAACATTATGGTGACGGCGCACCAACACACAGGCCTACATAAACATTATGGTGACGGCGCACCAACACATAGGCCTACATAAGCATTATGGTGACGGCGCACCAACACATAGGTCTACATAAACATTATGGTGACGGCGCACCAACACACAGGCCTACATAAACATTATGGTGACGGCGCACCAACACACAGGCCTAAATAAACATTATGGTGACGGCGCACCAACACGTATATAAGCACCGCACACTGACAAGTCAAATAAATAATAAATAAATTCTACTTACATCATAGGCGCACTCTCCTGGCTTTTCGCTGTGCGAAGTCGTCAATTAAACCATTAAGATCCAGCTGGCGGGCACGAGCATTCTCAATTGAGAGGGTAGCGACTCCAGACAAACGGGCCTGTCCCATTGCGCTCCTTGATGAGCTTCAGTTTTTAAAATGATCGTTTTGCAGTTGCAACAGTCACTGGAAGTATTAAGAAAATTAGTCAAACTGTACAGACTTCCCCAAAGCTTGCAGAGATGCAGTTGTTGTGCACGATCAACATATTGGCTATAGTTGTTGGATTGTTTCGACGTTTGAGATATTTTCTCTTAAACAAGCATGGAATGACACGAGTTGCATTGGAAATGCTGTCTGAAGTGATGCCATTTTTGTAAATATCGCACAACCTGTTTGCTTAAAGATGGCCCGCCCGTGCAGGGCAGGCCCCAAATCATCGCGGGCCCCTATGCATCTGCATACCCTGCATATATGGTAGTTACGCCCGTCTTGGCCCTTCCTGTGGATGTTGACTAACATCCACGTAAATAGCGTCCACGTTTGTCGTCGCATCGTCAAACTGGTTCTCCTCCTGCTCCTGCTGATCTCCCGTCTCTAAACTTGTTTCAGGAGACTCGCTATCAACTGTTGCGGGTTCGTCATCCACAAAACGTGGCCATTTGGAGACCAAGAAACGATCCACTTGGTCACTGACTTCTGCGTTGAGAATGCGCTTTCGATCATTCAACAAGTCCAACCAGCCATTAGCACAGCCACACCTGCAATTCTAAGCGCGATCACTAAAATGCGTGGGGGTGCTAGCGAACTTACCGTAAATAATGTATTATCGGTCATCTGTTAATAGGATCAGACTGGTCCTACTAATAGATGACTGATAATGACCAGTCGAACAAATGATTTAATTAATTAATTCACATTTAACTTATATTGTAAATTGTAATACTTTGTGGTTTCGCTATAGTCCCTCTTACAGGAAATTGACAGGAGACGATATGACGTCTGACTACTCTTTATTGCAGCGTCCATCTTGTGTCAAGGTCATACAGCAAAGCATCCCCATATCACCCTGACGTATGCAAATGAGACGTCGTGTCAGCCAATTATATATATATCCTAGGCTATGTCTAAAAGATATTACATCCCCCTTCTTTTGTAATGAAATAACATAACATTAGAAACGTACTGTTTAGTAATTCTGTGACATGTTATCATTTAAAGTACATGATAACAACTAATGCAGATCTAATCATAATTATACTTTCACCTTTCAAAGTTTCACTTGAACAATATGCTTAACAGTGCATTGCCCCTTTTCTCCTTGCAGAACAAGTAAGTAACAGGTAAGTAATAGGTATGTTCAACAAACACATTTCAACTGCATTTCACTTTTTCACATTTGCGATTCAATTAACATTGTAATAGGACTTTTTCTTTTATAGGGCAGTGATCCGCCTACACCCTTTACAATTACAAGTCCAGCACTTTTCTCGGCTTGACTCTGCGCCCAGACCTGGTAGTGACACAAGGTGTTTGCCCGTCAATTGCAGAGTCCTCGGTGCCAGTGGTGTCTGCAGGTAAGTTCTGGGTCGTTTGAATGTTCAGCCCGTCACACACTTCAGCTGTGTGTTGTGGTTCGCTTTCTTTGGTCTGCAGGAGGCAACAGTGGTTACGACGGCAAGTTTGGCCCTCAACAGTGTGGATGTGGTAAGACCTGTCCATATCTGCAGATTGAAGGATGGTTGCAGGTTTCCACTGTCCATTTTCCAGTTGGTAGCGTGCAGTGTCTCCAGCTTGCAGTGCGGACAGCGGCCTGGCATTTCGGTTGTAGTACCGGCGCTGCTGGAGTTGCCACTGTTCTTGCCTCTCTCTCACTGACTTTTGGCAGACGACATGGAGTTGCAGGTGTGTAGCTGTGGTGGGGAGAAAGGATCTCAGCCCTCGGCTCATAAGCAGCTGTGCTGGTGACTTGAAGCCATCTACTGGAGTGTTCCGGTACTCCAGCAGACTGAGGTAGGGATCCGTCTTTTCAGCCTGTGCCTTGTCCAGCATCGCTGACAGGCTTTCAGTCCGAAGACAGGTGGAGCTTGGGTGCTGACTATGTAAAATTCAAGTGTCATGGCAGTGCCCTTGTACTTGCAGCTCAAATTACAGGTTCCTTTAACATTAAGCGGTTCACCACTATAGCCTGTGGGACGGCGGGCTGTGGGCTTTAGTAACACACTTCTAAACAGTTTGTGAAAACGGTTAGCTGGAATAATGTTGCCCTGAGCACCTGTATCTAGCTTTAATTTAACTCTGTGCTTTTCTTGACCGATTTCAACCTCAGCAGTGGCCTGCTCCCTGTCTGTGCCCTTCTGCTCTTTTGTAATTGTGTCAATGTACAGTATATCCAGTTCCTCTACTGTATGCACTGGCCTGGGCCTGCGTGGCTGCTGGGACCTACATACCTTGGCGAAGTGATTGAATTTTTTGTACTTATGCATGGCCGTCCTTTTGCTGAGCATTCCTGTTGTTCACTGTGCTCCCTTGCGCAATTCCCAAACGTTTTGTAACGTTTGGCATTGTCTCTGCTGCTTTTGGAAGTTTTTCCGTGACCGTTGATTTTCGGAGCGTCTCTGTGTGTCTTGCCGCGGCTCACTGCATGGACTGCATGGTTTAGCTGATGGCGCGCGATTGTTCACCATAACTTTCCTCTGCTCTTGCGCTAGCTCGTGTGAACGCTTTTGCTGAGTCTAGTGTCGCTCCATGGCTCAGCAGTTTCTCTCGGACTTTAGGCGAGTTGGTTGCTAAGTCTAGTGTCGCTCCATGGCTCAGCAGTTTCTCTCGGACTTCAGGCGACTTGGTTGCTGAGTCTCGTGTCGCTCCATGGCTAAGCAGTTTTTCTCGGACTTTAGGTAAGTTGGTTGCTAAGTCTAGTGTCGCTCCATGGCTCAGCAGTTTCTCTCGGACTTTAGGCGAGTTGGTTGCAGAGTCTAGTGTCGCTCCATGGCTCAGCAGTTTCTCTCGGACTTTAGGCGAGTTGGTTGCTAAGTCTAGTGTCGCTCCATGGCTAAGCAGTTTCTCTTGGACTTTAGGCGAGTTGGTTGCTAAGTCCAGTGTCGCTCCATGGCTCAGCAGTTTCTCTCGGACTTTAGGTAGGTTGGTTGCTAAGTCTAGTGTCGCTCCATGGCTCAGCAGTTTCTCTCGGACTTTAGGCGAGTTGGTTGCTAAGTCTAGTGTCGCTCCATGGCTCAGCAGTTTCTCTCGGACTGTAGGCGAGTTGGTTGCTAAGTCTAGTGTAGCGCCACGGCTCAGCAGTTTCTCTCGGATTGTAGGCGAGTTGGTTGCTAAGTCTAGTGTCGCTCCGTGGCTCAGCAGTTTCTCTCGGACTTTAGGTAGGTTGGTTGCTAAGTCTAGTGTCGCTCCATGGCTCAGCAGTTTCTCTCGGACTTTAGGCGACTTGGTTGCTAAGTCTAGTGTAGCTCCGTGGCTCAGCAGTCTCTCTCAGACTTTCGGCGAGTTGGTTGCGAAAACAATACGGTCCCTAACCATTTCGTCTGCATTAGCATAGGCGCAGTCTTTGACTAGCAGTTTCAAGTCTGTCACGAATTGTTCAAACGATTCGCTAGCACCTTGCATTCTCTCTTGAAATGTATATCTAGCAAAGATTGGGTTAGCTTTCGGGATAACACACTCCTCGAATTTATCGTAGTACGTTTGCAGTACCTTTGCCTGGTCCGCTGTCAGTGTCCACGTATTGAAAATATCCCGTCCTTTGTCTCCGACCCACAGAAGGAGGTAGCTGCACCTCCTCGCTCTTTGCCTTCAACGGTCCTCCAGTGAACATTAGCTGCCCATGTTGCTTGAACCTTCTCCACGACTCCGGTAAATTGGTCGAGTCCCAATCCAATCTCGGTGTTGGAACACCCAAGGAATCCATTTCGAATGGTAGACGATGAGTCCGCTATTCTGACACCATGTGATACTTTGTGGTTTCGCTATGGTCACTCTTACAGTGGTCTTATAGGAAATTGACAGGAAACAGCGTCCTCCTTGTGTCAAGGTCATACAGCAAACATCCCCATATAACCCTGACGTATGCAAGTGAGGTGTCGTGTCAGCCAATTATATATACCATAGGCTATGTCTAGCTACAAGATATTACATAAATTAATTTATTAATGTCTGCAATGGACTGGCGACCTGTCCAGGGTGTTTCCCTGCCTTCCGCCCAATGAGCACTGGGATAGGCTCCAGCACCCCGCGACCCTTATCTGGATAAGCGGCTTAGAAAATGAATGAATGAAAATATTAATGTATTTTGTAAGTTCTTCACACTTTCTATTTTTTCACTGAACACAATTAATTTAATTTACAATCAATTTATATTGTAACTTAAATTATTGTTATTGATTTATTTTGTAACTTCTTCACACATTTCATTTTTGTCACTGAATAAAATGAATTGTTCGACTGTGTGACGACCAGATAATGTTACTCAGTTGAACAATTCATTTTATTCAGTGAAAAAATTAAACGTGTGAAGAAGTTCCAAAATTCCTGGGGGTGCTATGGCCCTTTCTTGCCCCCCCCCCCAGTGCCGCCTCTGCTCCAACTGTTGCAACATCAGTGTAAGAAATGTTGGTTCAAAGATGATACTTTGTGTACAGCGGTCAAGGCCCTTCCAGACACAACGGGACAACGACACCACTGTGCACTGAAACCCTACTATGTTTCCAATGCCTTGCACCACATCACAACAGCTTTTCACTGTATCAAACAAAGCGTGGGCGCACCTGCTCGGCCAGCTCGTACCCAAGTTCAACATGTGGCCAATAGAAACGAGGCAGCCAGCCAGGCACGGAAGGCAAAATGGAGGAAACGATAACATTGTATGTGTCAGAATTCCCTGAACTGTTCAACACAAGTTTACGCTTACATCAAGACCTTGGGAGGAAATCCCCATCTTGGAAACACATTTCCAATCAAGTAGGTATATCAGGGGTGTTTTAATAGTCAGGTAGCTAGTAGGTAGGCAATATGTGTAGCCCATATGATAAACATAGCTTAGATTTGTTATATGGTTTACAAAGTGTTCTCCAGCCTGTTAAAGTTTCTTTATTGAGAATTGGTTTAGTTGGCCTAGCTGTTACCAGTTACTAAAGTAGTGAAATAAAGAGGTATAATTTTCCATCCATCCATTATCCAAGCTGCTTATCCTACTTAGGGTCGCAGGGTGCTGGAGCCTATCCCAGCAGTCATTGGGTGGCGGTATAATTTTCATACAGAATATTTTATTACAGAAAACTTATCACATTTTCTCCATTTATTTAGAAGATGAGTGTAAAAGGCAATGGAAAAGAAAGACCATGAGACAGAAGAAGAGTGATGCAGGAACAGAACAGAAGATGATGTGGAAGTATTTCTCCATCATGAGCTTCCTGCCTCATGTCAGAGAGAAGGCCACTTCCTCCATCATGTCCCTACAAGAGATACCCTCTGGTCCCCAGATTACCTCATCACCCCTGGCTGCTCAGTCACCATCACTTGGTACCCTGTCATCATCACCTGGTACCCTGTCAGCACCTGGTACCCTGACATCACTTGGTACCCTGTCGGACTCAAATACCTTTACCCTCCATCTATCTTATCTGTCCCCAACACCCTTGGCTCCTGAAGTATCTCCCAGCTCCCAGTCTATTCTTCTGGCCACTGAGGCCCCTAATGTATCACGGGGTCCTCCATCTACTCCAGCATCCCATTACCCTGAAGTATCCTGCACTCAGTGGGCTACCCCAGCACCCCCGACTCTACAGGGATCGCAAGACAAAAAAAGAAAAGGCAGGGACAGAATGATGAGTTTGAGAGTCAGGTGGTGGAAGTGCTCAGCCAGTCTGCAGAAGTCTGCAAACGAGGATGAGCTCTTTCTTATGAGTCTAGCCCTACGCCTTAGAAACCTGTCACCTGCCAAGATGAGTGAAGTAAAAATAGAGTTCATGACAGCTTTACACAAGGCTGAGCTTTCCTGAGAAAAAACAATCCTGACAAATATATATCTGTCACTTGTTCCTTGGCTCAGCTTTAATGCTTGAGTTGTTTGTTTTCATTCTTAAAATACACGTACGCACGCACGCATGCATGCACACACTTCTATTTCCCCAACTCTGAAAACTCAGCTTAGATGCTCCTCTACTCATAAAGGACAGAACAATCATCATCCAACCAAACTAGCTTTTTCTTACGTTTATTTCTAGTTTTTCCCCTTATCCCACCCAATTAACCCAATGGCATATGGCCGGAACTGTTGTCGAATAACTCCCCTGGCTCACGTTTCCACAGGAAGGAGTTAGTCATAACACCAGCTTCCTTCAAACTCGTGTCGGCTGCTCTCGCTATTTTACACTCTGAAATCTCGCATGGATTGCATCACCTTCAGGCTGCGAAGGAGGCGTAGGGAGAATGCTTTCAGTTGCTTGGCTGCAGGCGGCCGGAGGGGTCGCTGGAGAATGACAAGCCCACGAACACTACACCGATCTACACCCACTACCCCTAGGGTAAGGGTGGCCTAATGAATGCTTTGTGGACGCTCTGGCCGTGACCGGTTACGGCGAGTCTGGGATACGAACCTCCCAGCCACACGACGAGCGGATTACAAGAATGACGGTTTATTCCGCTCGGCCACAAGAGCGGCCAAACTAGCTCTTTCTTAACAGAACTATGAGTTCATGTTTTGTGTTTTGTTTCAAAATAAATTACATGTACAAAGATCCATACACATCTTTTAAGCAATGTTTTGGACATCTTATGCATTGGCAGTCGTAAAGTCATTCCAACTCAGTCAGAATCAGAATCATGTTTATTGGCCATGTAGGTTTGCACATACATGGACTTTGACTCTGGTTTCATGGCTCTTTCAGTGTACTTAACATAGACTAACAACACTGCACTGCAACAATCTTCAGATAGATACACAAGGATTGACTGATACAGGCGAAATAAGAGGTGATAAAGTGCAATGGTGCAGATAATATATCAGAGATGCTGAAATAGATGTTAGCAGGTTACTTGCCTGAGGTAGATGTACGTGACAGAGCGTACCAGTATATGTACAACGTACAGTACAGTATATACAAAATGGTTGGATCTATTGACAGTGTTAAGTGTTCATTTGAATGACAGCCTGTGGTAAGAAACTGTTTTTATATCCGATTGTTTTGGGGTAACGTACTCTGTAGCGCCTACCAGAAGGGAGGCGTTGGAACAGGTTGTGACCAGGGTGTGATGGGTCTGCAGTGATGTTGCCTGCCTGTTTCCTGACCCTGGATTTGTATAAGTCCTGAATGGAGGGCAGGTTGGCACCAATGATTTTCTATGCAGACTTAACTGTCCATTGCAGTCTGTCCCTGTCCTGTTTGGTGGCTGATCCACACCAGACAGTGATGGATGTGCAGAGGACAGTCACTGTGGGAGGTCGGTATGAATGTGATACATCACCTTGCAGGGATGGGCAATATGATCCAGAAAGGGCCACTGTGGGTGCAGGTCTTTGTTCCAACCAAGCAGTTACACACCTGAGCCTACAAATCAAGGTCCTTAACAAAGACTATGGTTGACTAATAGAATCAGGTGTGTAACTGCTTGGTTGGGAAAAAAAAGACCTGCACCCACACCAGCCCTTTCTGGTTCATGTTGCCCATCCCTGAAAAGTATTAAACCTCTTACTGTCTTCAACTGCAAACATACACAACACCTCCAGATTATTACCCTTTTTAGATAGGGTTTGAAAACATTACTCATCTAAAAACATGAAAACAGAATTACATGGTTCTTTGTCTTGAGGGATTCAGATGTTACAGTAGACACCATATCTAGAATTACATGTGTAGTGCTGTCCTTGTTTAGTGTATAAACTAAGCACTTTAAACACGTTTTTCCAGACCGTGAATAGAAAAGGAACAATATTGTTGTGTCCAAACTTTGAGTTTGTGTTGCAAGACTTTGCAAATAAACTACCATTAATTAAGCTAATGAATGTAATATATGCATGTTTTTAAGGAGGGGGGGGATGAGTTCTTCTCTGTATATACAGAATCAGAATCAGATTTATTGGCCAAGTATGTTAACACACACAAGGAATCTGTTTCCAGCTGTTTGGGTGTCTCTAGCAATACAAACAATATGCAGACAGTGTACATATTATTCACAGTCAATACACAATATACAAGCAACAAGACAATATACATGTGTGTCGTAGTGCAAACAGTAATGTGCATTATGTATGGGAATAAAATGTGATGTATGAGTACTTGAAACAGGAATAGCTATGGCATAGCAGATGCTACTGGTCAGCTATTTATGAGGGTGATGGCATGAGGAAAGAAATGTCTCCTGTGTCTGGTAGTTTTGTTATACAGGTTTCTGTGGTGCCTGCTGGAGGGGAATAGTTGGAGAAAGGTTGTGTCCAGGGTGCAAGGAATCTGTAATGATTTCCCCAGCCTATTTTGTGATTCTTGGAGAGTACAAGTCCTGAATGGTGGGCAGGGGAGCACCAAAGATGTGTCCTGCTGTCCTTACTGTCCACTGCAGTCTGTTCCTGTCCTGTTTTGTGGTTGCTTTGAACCAGACATATACCATACATACACCAAATATCCATCCATCCATCCAGCCGGCCATTATCTGAACCGCTTATCCTGCTCTCAGGGTTGCGGGGATGCTGGAGCCTATCCCAGCAGTCATTGGGTGGCAGGTGGGGAGACACCCTGGACAGGCCACCAGGCCATCACAGGGCATCTTTATTAGTCATTTTTTCCATATATACTAATGAAATTTACTCTCTGCACTTAACCTCTCCTAGCTGTGTAGCAAGGAGCAGTGGGCAGCCGCCATGAAGCGCCCGGGGACCAACTCCAGTTTGTCTTTCCATTGCCGCGGTCAGGGGCACAGGCAGGAGTATTAACCCTAACATGCATGTCTTTTTGATGATCATTGTCATCATGAACAGTGACAGTCAATGACAATGTTCATCAAAAAAAGTCATTGCAGCAGGTACAAAGGATTTGCTAAATCCCTCTGAAGAGCACCTGGGCATAACAAACCTGTCACTAAAAGAATTCTTCAGCTCTCTAAAAACATGGCACATTGAATGATCCTCATTTTGCATAACACTCTTAAGCTTTCTACCCATTCTCTCTGCTATGGTCACTTCTAGCGAGTCAGGGGTCAAGCCAATAATGGACCCCGCCTTCCTAATCAGTTTATTGATCTTGTTCCTGTCCTCTGAGCTTAAGCCCAACCCCGAGCAGACAACGGCATAAAGTAAAACACTTACTAAAATGCTTTAATAAAACATGTGCAGGAGAGACCTGCTAACATCAGAAAACCGGAGCTTCCTGAGGAAAAACAGCCTGGACTGGGTGCTTTTTAAAGACAGCACCGGCATTCTCTTTCCAGTTCAGCCTATTATCCACAAGGACACCAAGGTACTTACTTACAAGAGAAAACCACCTCAATGGCGTCATCTTTAATCAGGACAGGCTTTTCTTTCTAAAATCAATGATAAGCTACTTGGTCTTACTTATATTTAAAATTAGATGGTTTTCATCACACCATTTGACAAAGCCATTTACCTCCTGTTGGTAAGCTAGGTGATTGTCTTTGAGGATGTAACCAATGAGTGCAGAATCATCTGAACATTTTTGCAGGTGGCAGCCAGATGCTGGACTCACCCTGCAATTGGAGGTATATAAAGTAAATACAATGTTGTTTTCTATCTCTATCTGTAGAGCAGTGTCTTCATTGATTCCAAAGGTCTAATTTCCTGCAAAAATTTCACCAATTGCCAAATGACCAGCTCCAGTATTGTCAAGAGCCCCTCTGTCACAGTTGCAGAGGAGTTTGTCCTCCCTGTGTAGATAATCCATAGTTTTTCCCTTGATTTTGGAATTCTGCAGCTACCCTTTGGATACTTGGCAAGTAGATGTAATGAAGACAAAACAGATGTCGTTCATCTGTAGAATCTAATATGGCCTCATTTTCCATGAAGGTGTTGGAAATACTCTTGAATTAAACATAACCCTTTGTCTCACTTCCAATGATCTTGAGTTTTCATATGAATTGATAATGGACCAAAAACATGCATACAAGGCCTCCAATGGACCTGAACTATCTCGTCTATCACTCCCTTCTAACTGCTGGATAATCAAGGGAAAGGAAGAAATTGTCCATTTGTATCCATCAAGTTCACAGAATAATCTTTCCAAAATAATGCTGTCAGTTTCCCTAGTGTCCTGAACACACTAAATTGTGTTAGTGAAAAAAATGCAATGTCTTCCTCATTACCATTAACTTCCACAAACAAAAACTGACTTTGAAAAAGAAGGTAAATAAGAAGAAAAAGCATGCCTACCTTACTATCGTTCTAACAAAACTGTGAGGTTGTCTTCAAAGGTTTTGCTGTTTGATTTAATTGCACTCTGTTGCTCCAATTTAGCTAGCAGTGCTCTGGGCAGGTAGAGGCATTGTTCTTATACATCATACATTGTCACACAGCTCAGCTTATGATTGATCATGTGTTCAGAATTTGTGGTCTGCCTTCCTCTATGGTCTCCGACAGGGGGCACAATGTATATCTTGCTTCTGGAAATTTGTACCCTCATAGTTGCCATGGTCCAGCTGTCCTTGGGATTCCATCCCCAGACCAAAGGACAGACAGAAAGAGTCAACCAGCACCTGGAAACTGCCCTTCACTGCATGACCAGTCTGAACCCCTCCACCTGGAGTCAACTAATACCTTGGGTTGAGTACGCTCATAACTCCCTTCTAGTCACTTCCACTGGTGTCTCCCCATTCCAAGTTTGTTATGGTTATCCGCCTCCCCTATTCCCCTCACAAGAGGAGAAGACTTGTGTGCCCTCTGCCCAGGCATTTGTCCACAGAGCTCACTGGACATGGTGACATGCCTGTGCCCAACTCCTGATCAACTCGACCTGAAAGAAGAGACTGGTGGACCATTGCCGCTCTGTCACTCCCAGGTATGGAGTCGGACAGAGGGTCTAGCTCTCTGCTAGGGACCTGCTCTTTCAGGTCATCTCCAGGAAGCTTGCACCCAGGTTCATCAACCCATTTGCGGTGTCTAAAATTATTAATCCCTCTGCTATCTGTTTGCAACTACCCATAACTCTTTGGAAAATGCATCCCACCTTCCACATCTCCTGCATTAGGCATGTACACACTAGTACGCTCGCCCCTCATGCCAACCCTCCTCCTCCTCCCCGGCTCATTGATGGTGCTGAAGTCTACACAGTCAAGAAGATCCTCTGGTCTCGGAGTTGTGGGCAGGGGATTCAATAGCTGGTGGACTGGGAGGCTTATCGCCCAGAAGAGAGGTGTTGGGTTCCAGCCAGGGACATGTTGGACCCAACCCCCATCAGGGACTTTCACCATCTTCAGCTCAGGGGGGTGCCAGGGAGGTCAGAGCCAGAGCCCCCAGTTCCTACTTGCTCTCCCCCTGACTCTGTGTGTCTCAGCATGCCAACCACCCCTGCCACACCCACCTGCACACCTATGCACTACTTAAGTCAAGATAGAGCTAAGCCAGAGACACCAAAATTACACTTTATTACGGAATAAATTGCAATTTTGGTGTCACTGGCCTAGCGCCCTCTTGGCTTATGTTCTACTTATTTGGAGTAACACAGTGTGCCTGCCATAATGATATTACAGCGAAATTTTCTGACTTCAAATATGGCATACCTCAGGGTATGGTTCTTGGCCTCTATACCTTTCTCTGTTTATATTTCACCTCGTGGCCAAATTATAAGCAGTCGGGGAATAAATGTATATTGCTATGCTGATGATACTCAGCTGTGCCTATAAGGGCTGATTATCTTACTCAAATTACTTATTTAGAGGCCTGCTTGGCTGCTGTGAAAAATTGGATGTCACTGCATTTCCTGCTTTTAAATTCGGATAAAACTGAGATGCTGGTCATTGGCCCTGCTAGACACACACACCAATTAGATCAAATAACAACAATCGACAACTCTGTGATTTCACATAGTGTGGAAGCCAAAATTCTTGGTGTTACATTTAATCCCAGCCTTTCTTTTGATAAACACATTAAATAAATCACCAAGACTGCCTTTTTTCTACTTACATAACATTGCTAAAATTCAATCTTTCCTGTCGATGGCTGACACAGAGACTCTAATACATGCATTTGCTTCATCCAGACTTGATTATTGTAATTTTTTGTTTTCAGGTCTGCCACATGCTAGTACTAAAAGTCGTCAGATAGTTCAGAATGCTGCAGCTAGAATCCTAACTAAAACTAGAAAATTTGACCATATTACACCGATTCTTGCCTCCCTTCACTGGCTTCCTATCCACATTAGATCAGACTTCAAGTTGCTTCTGCTGACATATAAAATCCTAAATGGGCTTGACCCATCTTACCTGTCTGATCTCCTTAAACCATACATTCCATCTTGAGCTCTCCACTCTCAAAATACAGGGCTCCTGTGTGTACCCAAAGTTAGAAAGAAGTCAACTGGTGGCAGGGCTTTTTCCTATTAGGCCCCCTTTTTGTCGAATAACCTGCCTGCTGCTGTCAGACAATAAGAGTCTGTCAAGTCCTTTAAAGCTAAACTTAAACCTAATCTTTTTGTCTTAACCTACAATTATTTGCCTTTAAATTGAATACTTCACAACATGTACTGCATGGTGGGTTGGTTTCTGTTTCAATGAATTTACCAAGCACTGTTGACTATTGCAAACTGTTCTCTTTTCTCATGTCTTCCCTGTTCTCTTGTGAATGGTGTGATGTGAATCTCCCCCGTGTGCACTTGTAGTCTAGCCTCCTCCCATGTCTCCATGGTGATGGTGGTCACCACCTGGACACTGCTTGGCATCCTCCTCATCCCACTTTTTATATATCTGATAAATCCATATAATTTTGTTATTCTATTTCAATGTTATATCCTTCTCTCACTCTGCTGTTACTATGTCCGGCTGCTCCCATTAGGGGTCGCCACAGCAGATCATCCGTTTCCATTTCTTCCTGTCTTCTCCATCTTCCTCTGTCACACCAGCCACCTGCATGTCTTCCCTCACCACATCCATAAACCTCTTCTTTGGCCTTCCTCTTTTCCTCTTCCCTGGCAGCTCCATATCATTCTCTCACTCTGATGTGTGACTAATGTTTTTTCTTGTGTCTTTCTTTTTCGGTGTATGTGAATGATGTGTGTGAGTCTCCCCTGTATTCTTATGTAATCTGTCCTCCTGCTGGGTCTACATGGTGATAGTGGTCACATGGCTCAGGTCCTAGGCTGTTCCTGTGGCATCTGGACACTGCTTGGCATCCTCCTCATCACATTCTTCATATATCTTATAATTCCATTACAATTCCGTTATCATCTTTCAATGTTGTATTCTGTAAATTGTGTTTTATTCTGTACACACAACATCCATTGCATGTCTGTCCATCTTGGGAGAAAGATCCCTCCTCTGTTGCTCTCCCTGAGGTTTCATACTATATTTTTCTCCCTGTTAAAGGTTTTTTTATTTTATTTTTTTTAAGTTGTTCCTTATCCGATGTGAGGGTCTAAGGAAGGTCTAAGGCAACATACCCATTGCCTATTTCTTCATTGGTGTCTCTAGTATTTATACCAGTTAACTGAACTCCATTGTTTGCCAAATCATCAGTAGTTCGCCTGCCAGTTTTTGCCTCATCCCAGCTTCTTGTTTTGTTCTGCCTGGTTTTGACTTGTGCCTGTAAATTACCTTGTATTCTGCGTCTCGATTTTGTACCTCTGCCTGGTTGGACCAACATATAGGTACTGACCCTGAAAAAGAAAGGTGAAAAAGAAGAAAAATCATGTCTACCATGCTACCGTTCTAACAAAACTATAAGGTTGTCCTTAAAAGTGCTCTTGCTCGACTTAATTGCGCCCTGAAGCTTCAATTTAGCTAGCAGTGCTCCGGGCAGGGAGAGGCTTTGTTTTTAAGGCTGTAAGCCAATCAGGAAATGAGGATTTAAACTGTCTTCCTGTTCGATCAAACTACCTCACTTTTTAATTATACTCTCTCACACACACAGTACAATTCCCTCTCACATAAACCATCGTAATTTCTAAAACACACAATCATTGTCCCTCACTTAGATTATCCTACTCTGTTAAACACAATTTCTTTTCACATACATTATCCAAAGTAATTGAATCGAGTGCAACTGGACTTGGTATATATCCGTGAAGACGTTTCGCCTCTTATCCAAGAGGCTTCATCAGTTCGTGCCTTTCTGACTAGACCAAGCTAGTCTGACTGGCTGGTGATGAGACTCAGATATTTATCCTCTTTGGAGTCGTTATCAGAGCTATTGATGTGCATGGCTATTTGTGATCCGATGTTAAGCAGCGACGGTCGTTGGGGGTGTTAGTTTCGACTTCATTAGTGCTCCATTCAGTGGTTATGAGTCGTTAGAGCCGTTAGTGACCGACTGTTGTTCTTGGAGGCTAGGCTTCTTGAGTCTCCTGGGTAGAGATGATGGTGTGTGGTACACCTGAGGGGAGCTTTAAAAACCTGCGGCTACCCCAGTTGGACCTTTGTGAAAACTGCAACACGTTCCAAAAAGACCAACCGGGTGAGCGATGAGGAGAAAAGGACCAGAGGGAATAACATAGTCATCCCATATGTTTCTGGGGTCTCCGAGAAACTCAGGAGAATTTTTAACAAACACCGCATCCCGATATACTTCAAACCCAACAACACATTCCGATAAAGACTGGTTCATCCCAAAGACCGTGTACCACACACCCGGAAAAGCAATCTGGTGTATGCTGTACAATGCAATGAGGATTGCACTGACCTATACATAGGAGAAACCAAACAACCACTACACAAACGGATGGCCCAACACAGAAGGCCAAACTCCTCAGGACAAGTCTCATCAGTTTATCTAAAGGAGAAGACACACTCCTTCAAGGACAGCAACGTACACATTTTGGACAGAGAAGATAGATGGTTTGAAAGAGGGGTGAAGGAAGCCATCTATGTGAAACTGGAAAAAACATCCCTCAACAGAGGAGGAGGTCTGCGACACCACCTATCTCCCACTTGCAATGCCATCCTTTCATCTCTACCCAGGAGACTCAAGAAGCCTAGCCTCCAAGAACAACAGTCGGTCACTAACGGCTCCAACGACTCTCATGACCACTGAACAATGAAGTCGAAACTAACACCCACACCCACCGTCGCTGCTAAACATCGGAACACAAAACAGCCACGCATATTAATACCTCTGATAACGACGGGCATTGGTAAACATCGGAACACAAAGAGCCATGGACATCGTTAGCTCTGATAACGACTCCAAGAGGATAAATATCTGAGTTTCATCACCAGCCAGTCAGACTAGCTTGGTCTAGTCAGAAAGGCACGAACTGCTGAAGCCTCTTGGATGAGAGGCGAAACGTCTTCACGGATATATACCAAGTCCAGTTGCACTCGATTCAATTCCTTTGGATAATCATGACCTGGATGAATGAGAACATTCACAGACATCTTTCACATACATTGTCATTCTTTCTCAGACACACACATTTTGCAATGTTACAGTTTCATTTAGCAGATGCTTTTATCCAAAGCGATGCACATCTGAGAGTTATTACAACACAAGCAAGGATCTAGTCAGGAGGCAACAATGCAAGTAAGTGCCAAAAACCTAGGTTCAAGACCGATAGGACATATGTGTCAACAAACAGTGCACAAAGGCAATGCATAGGGTGCATAGACGTGATTTTTTTTTAAATACCATCAGGTGTGGAGGAGTTCGAGAAAGAGCTGGGTCAAGATATTGTCTTACATACATCAACAGACTGTCTCATGCACACATCATTATATTAAATTCACACACCCAACCATTGTCTCTGACATATCTGACATACACTATCATTCTTTCTCACACACATTACTACACTGTCACACACACTTCAATTTCTCTCATGTGAACAATATCATTCTCTCTCATACACACCACTATTTGATCTTGCATACACTACTATAGAGAGTATTATGTGTATGCGTGAGGGTATGATAGTGTTTCTAAGAAAGTACAGCTGTGTGTGTAAGTAATTATGATTTATGGTCCAGACAATAGTGTGTGAGAGTACAATTGTGTATGTAAGAGGGTATAGTAGTGTGTGTGGGAGAGTATGATTGTGCATGTAAGAGGGTATAGCAGTGTGGGTGGGAGAGTATAGCTGTGTCTCTTCTCCTGGATCACCACCTTGCCATGGTAGAGAAGCTTGTGTGTACTAATGATCCCAAGAGCTACGCCATCCGGAGCTCGACTCCTGGTAGGGTCCCCCGAGGTGGATAGGTCAAGGGGGAGGTTCCAGATGAAGCGTGATCCAGCAAAGACCTCAACAGAGGAACTGGCGAAAGATGTCTTCAGGTCACAATGCCGGTGAAGGCAGATGAAGGCTGCTACAGAGGGTGGTCCCCAATCGTCTTGGTTCTCCATGCCATTGGACTCTGATCACCCCCTGCCAAGGACCGTGTGGTGGATACAGGCGCATCAGCCTCTCCACATAAAAAGCTGTCATGCACAGCATCCTCCCACAAAAATCAACCCATAAAACATCCTGGGTCAAAGTCCTGTGGCGATCAGGAAAAGGTGATGGGGCAGGACAGTGAAGTCTGGCAGCCCCTAGCCACAACCTGGTACACAACCGGTGGGTGCATGATCAGTTGCTAAGCCTTGGAACTGAGGCAGAGGGATTTCTCGGCTACTGCACCCATGACTGGGCAGCACTACTTAGGACCCGCTTTGCTCACCCCAGTTGGGGAGGGGGCTAGAAAAGTCCCCTAAACATTGTCTCCCTCATACCTCCTGTCTGGACCACCGCATACAGAGGGCTCATCACCATGCGGTCAGAAATAAACTCGTACATGTTGGAGTCTAGAACATACGAACCCTCATGAACAATCAATCCAGCAATCGACCTAAATAGCATGCTGCCATCATCGCCTAAATGCTGAGAAGATTCCGGATTGGTATTGCCACACTCGCTGAAACCTGATTGGCCAACCGACCTTAACACCTGGGAACCAGGAGCAAAAAACAGGGAGGCCTGGAGACTGGCTGTCCACGAGGGTGCTGGGTGCTACAACCATGACCTCCTCCATGCTGCTGAAAACAAGTGCAGACTCAGAAAGAGCCAGTTATCAGAAAGGCCCACAACACAACCTCAACCACTTCTTCACACTCTTACCCACATTGTCCCAAAATATGCGGCTCCAGGATCGACCTCTACACCCACCTAAAGACTCACAAGGACCTATAAAGAGGACAGTCGTACTCGACCCCGAGTGATCGCTGATGATAATGATAGTTGTGTCTGCATGAAATTATTATAATGTGTGTGTGTGTGTGTGAGAGAGAGAGTGAGAAAGTATGAACTATGGCCTAAATGGACTCTCATAGTTTTCTGAAGTGGAATGACACAACTTTATTTAGCTCTGACCACAACTGTTCTAGCCTCTGATTATAGACATTGAGTCCAATAATGACAGTGTCTGTTTAACCCCCTTCTCTCCAGCATATACTGGGCAACCACTGTGTTCTCCGTGCCTTAAGGGAAGGCAGAAACTCTGTACACCAATACAAAACAGTTCTAACATGGGTAGCATGGTGGCCCAGTGGTTAACACTGTTGCCTCACAACAAGAAGGTCCTGGGTTAGCACCCCAGGCTGTCCCAGGTCCCTTCTGTGTGGAGTTTGCATGTTTGCCCTATATCTGCGAGGGTTTCCTCCTGGTGCTCCAGTTTCCTCCCACCATCAAAAAGACATGCATCATGTTAGGGGTAATACTCCTGCTTGTGCCCCTGACCAAGGCAATGGAGAGAAGAATTGGAGTTGGTCACCGGGTGCTGCAGCTGCCCACTGCTCCTATACAATAGGATGAGATAAATGTAGAGAACAAATTTCATTGTAACTTAACAACTGTACAATGACCAAATAAAGTGGCTTTCTTTCTTCTTCAATACACTTGATGCCCTTTTTTTATCGAGGCAGTGCAAGTTTATATGATGGTTCGACTAAAGCCGTCAACGCATCCTCTACCTTACCAGTTTATGGTTTCCGTCTAGATGCCTGATGGGAGAAGAAATACCAACAATTACAAAAAGAATTGCCACCATGATGAATAATGTTTTTAAAGAAGCAGGATGTGTTCCTTACTATGCTTAACCTATTTGAAGCTGAAGTGTCAGTTCTTCCGAATTCCAATAAATCATTTTCTCAACGCTCTTGGTTTAGACATATCTGTCTCTGAGATATCTGCCTCCAGCCCAATACAACAGAGAGAAATGCAGTTCAGTTTGTGGTGCTCAAGCCATGCAAAAATTACATTTAAAAACTCTGAAGCCCCATCTCTTTCAAGAAACAATGTATTCATTACACTAGCTAGCAAATCCACAGATCAGATTTCAGAGGGACTATTTCTTTTGTAGAAAGATGTCCTAATGAATACTATTCACACCAAGCTCTGTTAATTATCCAGAGTAATAGGGGGTTTTCTTGAGAGACGGGCTGCTATTGATTTTTTTTCTCCTTTTTTTCTCCCCAATTGCACCCGGCCAATTACCCCACTCTTCCGAGCTGCCCCAGTCGCTGCTCCACCACCGCTGCCGATCCGGGGAGGGCTGCAGACTACCACATACCTCCTCCGATATATCTGGAGTCACCAGCCGTTTCTTTTTACCTGACAGGCAGGAGTTTCGCCAGGGGGACGTAGCGCATGGGAGGATCACGCTATTCCCCCCAGTTCCCCCCGACCGACCAGAGGAGGCGCTAGTGCAGTGACCAGGACACACACCCACACCCGGCTCCCCACCCGCAGAAATGGCCAATTGTCTGTAGGAACGCCCAACAAAGCCGGACGTAACACGGGGATTCAAACTGGTGATCCCCGTGTTGGTAGGCAACGGAATAGACCGCCGTGCTATCCGCCCTGTTGATTTTTTTTTTAAAATGTAATTTTTCAATTTGTGAGTACAACAAAGTAAATTGTACAAAAACCTCAATTGTAATATGATGGTGGCAGATAGTTCACAGGCAGATCACTTAACAACTGTACGTATGAACTTGAAATAATCTGAATGGCTTAATACGAGAAGTGAAGACGTGTTTTACTGTATTTTAATTAAGCTGAACCATTAAAGGAATTCTGAGATAATTTAATTATGAGATACTCATGGATATATGGTCACAATACAGTAGCCTGAATAAAAAACCACCCTCAATAAGATACACACAGTATTTTGTGGATTTCAGAGGCTTAATACTGTAATGCTCCACTCAGACTTCTTTACATGATAAAGGTGATATGTTGCTGTTGACCGTTAAAATCTTTATTTTTCTTAAACTTTGGAATACTGGGATTCTCAACCCCTTTGCTGCTGTTCATGTGCGTCATGTCAAAAATAAGGAAATGAATAAATAAATAAAGATAATTCATGCGTCAGATTAATTTCTACAACCCTGTGTCAAAAAGACAAAAACAAAACCCAAATAGTCTTTTACTGTGAAGATGCATTACCAAACAAAAATACACCAGACATGGTATGTCAACTTATTCATAGAAATTGTTTAAACAAAGGTTGCACAATTAGATTACCATAAAATTGCTGTGTCTAACAACAGCTTGAGATAAAGTTTCCTTGTCTAACACTTAAGTTAATGAAAATATACAAAGATAATGGACAGATTTCTAAGAATTTGCTGTGGACAATAAGGGTCTGAAGAGGATGAATAATAATAATAATTCTAGCAACTTCCTGGCCTATCCATTAGCACCACCCTCAGCCTACACTACATTCTTACTTCTGCTGTGGCTCTGATGACAGCAAAGTGGCGGGTCTGTTTGTTCAGTCTAAGGCTCCATCCAATAGATCTGCTGTGTGTGTAGATGTGTGTTACACGCATTGCACAGTGTTTCAGCATGCATGCAAAACACATTTATTTTGCAAACCTAAATAAGAAAAAGAGCCCAAATTCCACCAAAACATGATAACAGTAGTTCCAACACTTCTAAGTCATTAGCGGGAGATCCAGGTTCGCGTCCTGGCTGCGGCGGTTCCCGGGCTGCCCCCCCCCCCGAATTTGCTATATTGGTGTCAGAAGTGGGACGGTGAGACCATGAGGCCATCGGAAGTGCGTGCGCCCAGAGGGAGCTGATATGCTGAAGCATGGGGACGCGCTTCCCGAAGGGGTGGGGGGGGGTAGTGTCATGACCATGGATGAATAGACTCGCTAGCCCTTGGCTAGCAAGTCAGACATTACTGTATAGGCTGGGGTCCAATTTCAAGTTGCTGTCTGTGCCTATACACTGTCCTCCTGCTGATTCCAAAGCATACAGCTATTCTTTGCCAACTCTTTGTAAGGGATCAACAGTGCGTACTTTGCTCATGCAGTACTGTAGTACTACATGAGCTACAGTAGTACTGAGGGCGACCAGGATGACCAGTTCCGATTGTTGGAGGTGCTCTTGAATTAAACATAGCCCTTTGTCTCACTTGAGTTTTGATATGAATTGATAATAAACAACAGCATCCATACAAGGCCTCCAGTGCACCTGAACTTTCTCGACTATCACCCCCTTCTAACTGTTGGCTAATCAAGAGAAAGGAAGAAAATGTCCATTTGTATCCATTCAATTCACAGAATGACCTTTCCAAAATCATGCTGTCAGTTTCCCTTATAATGTCCCGAATACATGGCATTGTATTAATGGAAAAAAAAAGAAAAGATTGTAATTTCCTTCTCATTACCATCAACTTTCACGAACAAAAAACAACTTGAAAAAAAAGTTAAATAAGAAAAAAAAAGTCCTATCTTTCTTACTACCGTTCTAACAAAACTGTGAGGTTGTCCTTAAAAGTGCTCTTGCTTGACTTAATTGCACCCTGTAGCTCCAATTTAGCTAGCAGTGCTCTGGGCAGGTAGAGGCTTTGATTTTAAGACAGTAAGCCAATCAGGAAATGAGGATTTAAACTGTCTTCCTGTTCGATCAAACTACCTCACTTTTTAATTATACTCTCTTACACACACAGTGCAATTCCCTCTCACATAAACCATCATCATTTCTTAAACACACAATCATTGTCCCTCGATTATCCTACTCGATCAAACACACAACTATTTTCTTTTCACATACATTGTCATCCTTTCTCAGACACACATTTTGTCTAACATACATACAGACTCTCTTGTACACAGCATTATATTAATTTACAAAGACTACTACACACTCTCATATACACTACTACACATTCACATATGCTACTACGCACTCTCACATACACTACTACTCTCACATACTCAGTACTACACGTTCTCACATACACTATTACATACTCTCTCACACACTACTACACACTCATACACACCACAATTATGCTCATGTGAACAATATCATTCTCTCATACACAACACCACTATTCTATCTTGCATAAACTGCTATAGAGAGTATGCATGAGAGTATGATGGTGTCTGGAAGTGAGAATGACAGTGTTTCTAAGAAAGTATAGCTCTGTGGGTAAGTAATTATGATTTAAGGCCCAGACGATAGTGTGTGTGAGATTATGCTGTGGATGTGAGAGGGTACAGTAGTGTGCGTGGCAGAGTATAGTTGTGCCTGTATGAAATTATTATAGAATGTGTGCGAGAAACTATGAATTACAGCCTACATGGCCTCTCATAGTAACACCATCATGTCGCCTTTCAACTTACCTCGTATTTTATTGGACTCCACCTGTATCGCCCATGCATAACGGGGTATCAGGTACTCTGATGCCCTCAAATGATGTGGGCAAACTGAGGGGGTTAACTGTAATGTGCATTTTACCCTGGAAGACAGAAAATCATAGTTTTAATTAGCGGTATACTGCATCTTTAACAGAAGAATAGGAGACTTAAAAAAAAACAATACAAAAAGGATGTGGCCCTCTTTTCCAATGAACCCCTTGAAATTACAGGCGGCTCCTGATGGCCAAACTTCAATAGGGACCAGTTGGACCAAACAAGGACCAGTATGCACAGCCTAGGTCACAGTTGTATAAATTGACCATCTGATGTTTAGTCTGTGTTGCTTGTGTTGACAGAAGAAGCAGTTGTCGTTCGTTTTTGGTGTGTGTTCAGGAGAGTCCCAGGAGGTGGCTCCGTAACAGACGCATTTGTGTGTTTGCAGGACGGGCAGATCACACAGGCGTCTGATGTGGCTGCCAGAAATGTACTCTCATCGTCTGGGGTTGTTGAGCGTTTGTTGCCTCCGTCATCACAGCTTCCGGTCCCCTTCCATGGGGGGCGGGAACTGTTTGATATGATTCACCATCTTAACAATAATCCATTAGCCAAATATGTGTATGCGTGCGTTACGTGTGCTGGAAGACTGCCTGGGAGGAACCCAGCGGGAATCGGCAGAACTGGAAATGTAATCAAAGGGGGTCAAGAGGCAACTGGAGTGTAAGCTGTTGTATAACAATACCAAGCCATCTATCCCCACCCCTGCCCTTCAAACTGATTCTGTCACCATTTCATTGGCCAGCACAACAGTCGCATCAAAGTTGCCACGAGTAGCTTTTTTTTTTTCTCCCATTATACTTGGCCAATTGCCCGACTCTTCTGAGCCGTTTGGTCGCTGCTCCACCTCTTCTGCCAATTCGGGAAGGGCTGCAGACTACCACATGCCTCCTCCGATACACTTGAAGTCACCAGCCACTTCTTTTCACCTGACAGTGAGGAGTTTCACCAGGGGGACATAGCGCGTGGGAGGATCATGCTATTGCCCCCAGGCGGCCCAACCAACCAGAGGAGGCGCTAGTGCAGCGACCAGGACATATACCCATATATTCGACTTCCCACCCACAGACACGGACAATTGTGTCTGTAGGGATGCCCGATCAAGCCGGAGGTAACAAGCCTGTGATCTCCATGTTGGTAGACAATGGACACCCTTGCCGCGAGTAACTTTGTAGAGTAACTTTGGCTGTTGACACCTAGGGGGTCATAAGGTCACATGGTAGAGGTGGAGTCTGGGAGAAGGGGAGTCCATCTTACAAGATAGGAGGGGTTAATGGTGTCACCGGATAACCCGGTCTGACAGAGAGGGATGAACGCGAGGAGGAGAGCAGGCAGTGATGAAGAGTCCCCCACTTTACAGCTCTCCTGCTAATAAGGCAAAGAGAGGTGAGGCCAAACGATGTTAAATCACTACCAGCGTCTTCCTCCCACAAGGCAGAGCCCAGCCTCCAAATTCCCCTGCAAAATAGACCCCGCAAAATTGGATTCTTTTTTTTTTCTTTCCAAGAAATGCATTTGATGAACATTTTGAATGTTTATGGCAGCTGTGCTTAGGCAGACCTCGGATGAGCCGTTCCTGTTTTATTTAATCTGTTTAGCCAGCTGACCGGGGATTGTTAAGGATGGCACACACACCATATCACCCTATACTAGTGGGGACCCCTCATTGACTGCATTCATTCCCTAGTCCTTAACCATCATAACTACATGCCTAACCTTAACCCTTACCCTAACTTTATCTAATCCTAATCCTAACCTTAGCCCTGGACCCAAGTCCTAACCCTTTTCCCCATGGGGACCCACAAAATGCCCCCACAAGGTAGGTATTTCAGGTTTTTGTATCCTAATGGGAACCAAATGTCCCCATTAGGATACAAAAACCTGGTACACACACACACACACACACACACACACACACACACACACACACACTGGGTGGAGGTGATTTCGATGACAAGGGCATAATAGAAATGCTGATTACACAGAAATGTTGATGGGAGACACACATATCTTAGAGGGTAACATAACCTTACTTCTACACACACGCACACACACACACACACACACACACACACACACACACACAAACCGTCTCTCAAGGCTTTAATCACTCATTGAATGCTACCATTCACTATTTGTCTGAGGAGAACGCAGTAAGTGACAGTGAACCAACAACAGTCAGATGATTCATTCGTTGCTTGGAAACATCGATTACTTTTCAAGATGCAACACACCGCTTTTTATTGCCACGTCAACCGAGCGTACACGGAATTTGTGTGCGTACAAGCGTGTGCTCGGGATAGACTTCAAGTCAGGACATCAGCTACACAGAGACCTCTACCTCCCAGACAATGCCCTTCACCAGTGACAGCGATTAACACACAACTCGGTATCACCCATCGATCACAACGACACTATCGACAACATCAACGACAATAAGGGACAGATGACAGGGGAGAACCATCGTTTTTTGTGTTTTAAGGTTGATAACTAGCGGCCACCGGGCGGCAGGCGGGGAGACACCCCGGAAAGGCCGCCAGGCCATCACAGCCCCCCCACCCACACACACATATTCATACCTAGGGACAGTTTAGTACGGCCAATTCGCCTGTTTGTACATGTCTTTGGACTGTGGGAGGAAACCCACGCAGACACGGGGAGAACATGCCAACGCCACACAGGTCCAAAGGCAGTGGACTTTGCTAATGATTCCAACAGTCAGTTTCAGAAATAAATAATTATAATCGTCATAAATCATAGACGAGAATTAGCATGGGGAATAAATACTTGCCTTGTCGCCATCACATCCAATATTAAGGATACAGCACACTCCTGTTTACGCCACGAGGCAAGGAACCTCTTTTCAAGCTACCTGGGATTCTTCCATAACAGCATGCTGTGGGAATTCTACTTATTGAATGCATCTTGATCTAGTTTTAACTCATTATCATGGTGGGTTTGTGTTCGAATTCACACTTCCAGTCCCCCTTTTCCAATTGGATGGATCCAAAGCCCTGGGGAAGCCATTAGCAGCTATTAGTATCCATTATTATTTTTTATTATTAATATTATTATTATTAGTAGGAGTAGTAGTAGTCGTGTAGTAGTAGTAGTAGTAGCAGCAGCAGCAGCAGTAGTGGTGGTAGTAGTAGCAGTAGTAGTAGTAATAGTAGTGTAGTAGTAGTAGCAGTAGTGGTAGGAGTAGCAGTAGTAGTAGTATGATGATGATGATTATGAGTAGTGGTAGTAGTAGTAGCAGCAGTAGTGGTAGTAGTAGTAGCAGCAGCAGCAGTGGTAGCAATAGCAGTAGTAGAAGTAGTAATGGTAGTAGCAGCAGCAGTGGTAATAGCAGTGTAGTAGTAGTAGCAGTAATAATAGTAGTAGTAGTAATAGTAGTGGTAGTTGTAGTGTAGTAGTTGTAGTTGTCATAGTAGTGTAGTAGTAGTAGTAGAAATAGTAATAGTAGTACCAGAAGTGGTAGTATTAGTAGCAGCAGCAGGAGAAGTTTAGTAGAAGTAGTAGTAGTAGCAATTATAGTAGTAGTAGTAGTAGTGGTAGTTGTAGTGTAGTAGTTGTAGCAGTAGTGGTAGTAGTGTAGTAGTAGTTCAAATAGTAGTAGTAGTAGTACAAGTGGCAGTATTAGTCGCAGCAGCAGCAGTAGTAGTACTACAAGTGATAGTATTAGTAGCAGCAGTAGCAATAATAGTAGTACTACTACATTACATTACAATCATTTAGCCGACGCTTTTATCCAAAGCGACTTACAATAAGTGCATTTAACGTAGGAAATCAGGAGAACTACAAGTCATCAGAGGTCATGTCATAAGTGCATCTAAACAAGCATCTAAGAGCAAAACCAGTGCTAAAGTAAAAGTACAAGAAAGTTTTTTTTTAATGAGTGAATACGTTAAGTGCTAAGAACAAGTAACAGGGTAGTAGTTCTTGAAGAGGTGAGTTTTCAACCTGTGCCGAAAGATGGGCAGAGACTCCGCTGTCCTGACATCAGTGGGGAGTTCATTCCACCACTGTGGGGCCAGGACAGAAAAGAGCCGTGACCGGGTCGATCGGCACCAGGGGCCTCTGAGCGATGGGGCAACCAGGCGTCCTGAGGCAGCAGAGTGAAGTGGTCGGGCGGGGGTGTAGAGCTTGACCACGGCCTGGAGATAGGAGGGAGCTGGTCCTTTCACTGCCCTGTAGGCTAGCACCAGAGTCTTAAACTGGATGCGAGCAGCTACTGGGAGCCAGTGTAGGGACATGAGAAGGGGAGTTGTGTGGGAGTACTTAGGGCGGTTGAACACCAGACGAGCTGCAGCTTTCTGAACAAGGTCCAGAGGTCTGATGGCCGATGCCGGGGCGCCAGCAAGGAGGGAGTTGCCGTAGTCCAGCCGGGAGATGACCAGAGCCTGGTTGAGCACCTGTGCCATCTCGTCGGTGAGGAATGGGCGAATCCTCCTGATGTTATAGAGGAGAAATCTGCAGGAGCAAGCAACCGATGCAATGTTTGCAGCAAATGACAGTTGGTCGTCCAGGATCACATCCAGATTCCTCGCAGTCCGAGTTGGCGTCACTGTCAATGGTGATGGCCAGGTCTCGGTGTGGGCAACCTTTCCCCGGGAGGAACATCAGCTCTGTCTTGTCCAGATTGAGCTTCAGGTACTGTCACCATCCACTCCGAGATGTCACTCAAGCATGCAGCAATGTGTGTCTCTACTTGTGTGTCAGAGGGAGGAAAGGACAAGTTCAGCTGGGTGTCATCGACATAACAATGGTAAGAGAAGTCATGCAAGCGAATAAGAGAACCCAGGGATGTCGTGTACAGGGAGAAAAGGAGAGGACCCAGAACCGGACCCTTTGAAACGCCTGTAGTCAGTCTGCGAGGCTCCGACACAGATCCCTCCATGTCATTTGGTAAGAGCGACCCATCAGGTAGGATGCAAACATTGAGAGTGCAGAGCCTGTGACACCCAGCCCCTTGAGGGTAGAGAGGAGGATCTGGTGGTTCACTGTGTCGAATGCAGCTGACAGGTCCAGGAGTATCAGGACAAAGGAGAGAGGTTTGCTCTTGCAGAGTGCAGCAATTCTGTCACTGCAAGGAGGGCTGTCTCTGTCAAGTGACCCACCTTGAATCCAGACTGATTGGGGTCCAGGAGGTTGGTCTGGTGGCGGTACAAAGAAAGTTGGTTAAAGACAGCACGTTCGAAAGTTTTGGATAGAAAGGGTAGAAGGGAAACCGGTCTGTAGCTTTTGATGTCAGAGGGGTTAAGTGATGATTTCTTGAGAAGGGGGGTGACTCTAGCAGTCTTGAAGGCAGATGGAAAGCATCCTGCCTGGAGGGAGGTGTTGATGGGGTGGGTTATAAAGGGAAGGAGTTCAGGTGCTATAGACTGAAGAAGAGGGGAGGGGACCGGGTCAAGGGATCATGTGGTGGGGCGACTGGATGTGATGAGGTTGAGGACCTCATCGGGGAGAGGGGAGCGAAGTGGAATAGGGTGGGATGTGGAGAGGTAAGGGAGGGTGCAGAGGGTGGGATAGTGCAAGCAGCACTAACTGGATGGTGAGAAAAGGAGGATCTGATGTTGTTTACCTTCTTGTCAAAGAAGTTAGCGAAGTCATCAGGGAGAAGGGAGGAAGTAGGAGGAGGAGGTTGAAGAAGTGCAGAGAAGGTTTCAAAGAGTTTCTTATGATTAGAAGCAGAGGATAGGATTTTAGAGCGATAGAAGGCAGCCTTAGCAGCAGAAAGGGAGGAGGAGAAAGTGGAAAGAAGAGATTGGAAGTTGAGAAGGTCCTCTGGGAGTTTGCCTTTTCTCCAATTGCACTCTGCCACTCTTAGGCTCCATCTGTCAGTACGTACTGAGGTGGACAGCCAAGGGGCAAGTGGAGTTGGGCATGCAGGCCTGGAGGTGAGGGGACAGAGATTGTCCAGAGAAGAGGAGAGGGTAGAGAGAAGATCAGTAGCAGTGTCAGGGGGTAGGAGAGAGAAAGATTCAGGTGTAGGGAGGATAGAGGTAACAGAGGAAGAAAGATCAGTGGCGGAGAGAGAGCGGAGGTGTCTATGGGTGGAAACCATGTGGGTAGGGGGAGGGGCTGAGGGGGGTGAAGAGAGGGAGAGAGCGTAGGACATGAAATAGTGACCAGAGAGCTGGAGGGGAGTAACAGAGAGATTGGAAATAGTACAGTGTCTAGTAAAGATAAGGGCCAGCTGGTTGCCGGCCTTGTGGGTAGGAGGAGAGGGTCAGAGGTGAAGGTCAAATGAGAAGAGGAAAGAGAGAAGAGGATCTAGCTCATCCGTGTGGATGTTGAAGTCACCGAGAAGGATAAACGCAGTCATCAACAGGGAAGTACGAGACAAGTGTGTCAAGCTCCTCCAGAAACTCACCAAGGGGGCCTGGTGGGCGGTATACAACCACAATGGTGAGTTTGACTGGATAAGAGACAGTAACAGCATGAAGTTCAAAAGAGGGCGGAGAAAATTGTGGGATGGAAAAAAGAGTGCATTTCCATTTCAGGAAGATTAGCAGGCCAGTACCACCACCCCGCCTCCCAGCTCTGGAAGTGTGAGAAAAAGAGTACACATCAGACAGAGCTGTGGGTGTTGGAGTGTTTTCTGGCATGATCCAGGTCTCAGTTAGAGCAAGAAAGTTGAGGGAGAGCAAGGATGCGTAGCCTGAGATAAACTCAGCTTTCGTCACCGCAGACTGGTAATTCCAGAGCCCTCCCATCACCACCAGCTCAACGTGAGTGGAGAGAGTGGGATAGATGAGATTGGTAGGGTCCCAGTGCCTAGGAGTGACCCAACGTCTATGCCAGCCGCGGGAAGAGGAAAGGACAGGAATGTGAAGGAAACACATAGTCTATACTAGGTACACAAGATACAGATGACTGACCAGATCTAAAAAGAGCAGTCCTTGCTTGACGAAGTCTTGGCTTGAAAAAGTCGCGCTTGCCTTTGATCATTCTAGCCTTCGTTCAGCCTAAACCTGTTTGCCCTCGGCTTGTTTGTCTGATGCTTGGAAGCTGTCTGATGCTTGGAAGCATTGGAAGCTAATGCTTCCAAGCATCAGCTTCCAAGTAGCAGTAGTGATTTAAAGAACACTGATCACTAATTGTCTGCCAGGAGTGCAGGCCAAACCCTGGCCACTTAACACCCAATTGGTCAAAGAGGTACACTGAAAATAGGCCTATTGCCCAGAAACTGGTCACTTATGTAAAATTCTATCAAACCTCACGCAATACAATTAAAACTGCAAACAGCAAGTTCCCGAGGAATATATTTATAAGCTGAAAGGATAACTAAGTCAAAACAGCTAGGCAAAAAGAAATATTTAAGGACACACTATAAAAAAAGAGAGCTACAGCTAGAATAAGACAGCTACAGCTAGAATAAGATCCCACTAGTTCCCACTAGGAACCAGCAGCAGATGTATAGAGAAAAGGACTAATACTTAAGCAGCTGGAATAAGACTAATAGCAACTTGTTAAGCAAGAAAGATGATACTTACTCGATTCTAGATTAACCAGCAATTCAGAATCACTCCAGAAGTTAAAATGCACACTCAACTACTAGCAGCAGTAGTAGTAGTAGTAGTAGTAGTAGTAGTGGTAGCAGTAGTAGTAGTAGTAGTGGTAGCAGTAGCAGCAGCAGTAGTAGTAGTAGTAGTATGAGTAATAGTAGTTGTAGCAGTAGCAGTAGCCTAGAGTAAGTAGCACGTTTTAGAATGTAACAAGTTGTTCAGACTGAATCGTTTATATCAGGCTGGTTAGAGTTGAGCTTGTTTTTTTCAATGTTTTACAGACATTTTTTTTTTACCCTGCTTTACTGTGTACACATCTAAAGCATGCGAATCTGCACAGGGAGCTAGTGCTATAACAACAAAATGGGACATGGTGGATTAAAGTTTTGAAAATGAAGGGCGACAAAGTAATGGAAAATCAGTTTCAGCCAATGTATTCAAAGCACGTTCCGACAGGCTTTTAAGCAATTTCCCTGTCCTTGTGTTTGTTTGAAGGCTCTTTTCACAATGTCATTGGAACACATGCATGCATGCACACACAAGCATGTACATGTGTGCATACACACGTATCGACACAAACATCCCCTCAGCATATTCTGACAATTAGTTCCATAAAAGCCCCGTAACGCTTGGAAAGATTGTCTCTGCTCTTAACACTGCCGTCTGTCCTTTTCACAGACCAGGCATATGGGTACAGACTACAGATAAATGATCTAAGTTTTCCACGGTGGGTGGAACAGTGAGATCCTCACATTTTCCCAGACTGATGAAATACATGAGCTGAATATCGTATCGACTGACATTTCTGTGGACCTCAGACAACGAGGGCACTCCTTGATGCAGATGTAACCTGCACGACAGGGGAATGGGCCTATGCTTGCGCAGGGACAGTTTACAGTCTAATGTCTAAGTTCAGTGGAGATTGGTGTAGGTTTTTTTCTAGACCGGATTCTAGTACTCACCCCAAAGACAACACACACACTCGTGGGTATAGTTTACAATAAAAAAAACCAATTTATTTCAACAGTTCAAAGTAAAGTTATTTCAATATCAATACTAAATTAGATGTGTTATATATATATATATATATATATTTTTTTTTTTACTCTATTATACTTTTTAAAAGTTCTTCCTAATATTCTATTTATTGTCTATATCTATCTATATTCTATTTGATACCCTTCTAATATATTACTTATGCAGCCATATTCTACACTAACAAATTAAAGAAAATAATCCAAAATAAAGTATGAGTGCACTCAAAGAAAATAATAAAGAAAAGAAAAGGGGGAATGATTCAGTCTTCCAATCTGTGCAAGGTGCAATGTCCAGATCCTACCACAATCACAGGGGCAAGTTAATGTAGAGGCGATGATGATGAATACAAATCCAGGGCGATGATGGGGGCAATCCAAAGGGGGTATCCAAGGGTTCCAAAAGGGTGTAGCAAGGGGGGTTGTTCGGGGTACTAAAAAACCAGTCTGCACAAAATTGTACAGATTCCTTATTAATTGCAATCTCTATCAAACAATTACAAACAAAATAAAAATACCCAAATCTAGAGTCAATTCTCAGAATTAAATCATTTCCTACATATAACTAATATGCGGCTGAATGACAACAGCCTATTGCTGTAAGAACAGTTAAAAACAATGTCATCGCAGCCAGGCTGCGGCACTATCAACGTGAATTCACGTCTAGCTGGCTGCTATGGGTTGCATGCATGCCATGTAGCCCGAGTTGGCTCGGTGGCTAGTGGCAACTGGAGCTTACAGTTTTTTTAACAACAAGCATATTATTATATTAAAATGTATAACATTCCTACATCAAATAAACCCTATGGACCGGTGTCCTGACTGGTTTTAAAGCTCTGAATCATATGGGAACTGCTAAGGATCATAGATATACGTTTTAGCTGGGTTAGCTTAGCTTAGCAACCAATGGAAAATTGTCAGTCTTTAGATTTCAAGATTTTAAACTCTTATCTCACCAGGATTCCAGCAGCGTACAAAACACAAGAGAAAAGAGTCTTCCTTCTTCCTTCAACGGGAGATCATCTGTCTTTGGATAAAATCAAGATATCCTACGTAAATGGCTATGATTACATGGAACACAGAAAGCTGTTTACTTTTTAGCTTTGGCTAGCAGCTCACCAAGGAAGCTTCGTGTGAGGGATCTTTTTTGTCGTAGTTCAAATGTCCTGTAGCTCAAATATCCGTAGTTGAATTATCAATAATTCAGGTATCCATAGTCAAAGTTGTCCGTATTTCTAAATATCCATATTTCTCTTCTCTATTGTCGACGGTTGTTTGCATGGTTTAAACTCTGTAGCTCGTGTGCCTCCTAGAGGCTACTCGTGGAACTTACATACGTCACAGGGTACATGTAATCATGTGGGTTACACAGACATCAACCCCAACGGCATCACTCAGCCACTCCAACAGATAGTCGGCAGGACCTGGATTTCACTCCTACTCAAAACGACCGTGGGCGGTCAAATTGGCGGACGGTATTTAAACTCTATATTCTGCCAAGATAAATACCAAACTGAGATATCGATGCATTGCATATGTTAGTATGTCTGTTAAGAAACTACTGACACCAAAATTCACATTTTAACAACTTTAATACTATTTTTCAAACACTTTAAAATGGCCGCTGTCCAACGCCTGTAAATACTGCAACGCGTCGGTGGTAGTCATGGTGCGTTTGTAACGGCGTCTGTAACCAGACATTTTGGCAATAATCAAAAATCAAGTTTCGACTATTTCTCTGCACTGGAGGACGCTAGTGTGTTTCTAGGACAGAGCCATGACCTTCGCCAAGGAAATGATGCGACCAACACACGTGACATGACGCGCACGATCACGCGCAAATTACATGAAGCGGTCATTTTTGACAGGTCATGATCGTTTTAGGTAGATCTTATAACTTTTTTGTGCAACTGATCTAAAACTAATTTTAATGCAAATATGTGCAATTTTAGGAGCATTCAGGGAGCGGCAGGTCTGTATCTTTTTCTCGTTTTTTCTTCACAAAGTTATTAAACTTTGAAAATCCGTAAGACCATCTTTGGTCGTTCTAGTGTTAAATGTTCCACTCCGCTGCAGCGATTCAGAATGCAATGAATGGATTTCAAGGTGGTCCTTCTAACCCTTCTTTGAAAAAAAAACATCCCTTCAGCAATGACTGGTGCTAATTACCTTCTGTCTGCCACTGCCTTTTTTGACTTGATCAACACGATGTTCTGAGAGGAAGTCGGCAGAGATGACTCACGGCATCTATTTCTGTCGTTAGTGAAGATTAACTAAACGTGAGTTCTGTCTGTGTCAAAAGTGGTAGCAGGAACGTTCAGGAGTTTAAAACTATTGGCTGTGCAGAGTCTGGCTCCGCATCTCAATTGTGAAATAAGACAATCCGGAAAATAGCTGTAACCTTTTTTTGGGGGGGGGGATTTTGCCCCCTGTGCAGCCTCCTTGGAGCTACAGCGCCGGCATCCAGGGGTAAGAGTTCAGAGCAAGATTTGGCAAAAGTGTTCGCCTTTTCACCACCCCAGTTAACCCCCCACCCCACCCCACCCCACCCCACCCCATCCCCAAGCCTCTGATGACCACGGTCGGGAGAAAGGTCCGCTGTGTTTACGCCAGGCGTTACATGACAAACAAGTTCACAGTGACAAAATCTCTGAGCTTCCTCTCTGTATTATCCTTTGGCTTTCCCCACAGTGATAAAGGGATCAGCAGCTGCTAGAGGTGCGGAGTGTCAACCCGTGCCATGAATCACGGTGCCTTAACTGAGCAGATTGAATGGCCAATGGAGGTTACTGATATATTGGGGGGGGGGGGACTAAGAACCCAGTCGACAATATTCACATTAATGAAATATGAATGGGAGGTTTAGGAGTTACCGCTGTCGCCTTATAGCAAGAGGTTGCTGGGCTCAGTTCCAGCCCATCTGTGTGGAGTGTGCATGTTCCTCAACGGCGGAACTGGCGGAAGACAATGCCAGCGAAGGTGGATGAAGGCTGCAACAGAGGGTGGTCCCCAATTGTCTTGGTTCTCCATGCCACTGGACTGGACTCTGGCCACCACCCCCTGCCAAGGACCGTGTGGTGGCTGCAGGCGCATCAGCCACCCGATGTAAAAAGCTGTCATGCGCAGGCGTCCTCCCGCAAGGATGCCCACCTAGAAGGAGGACTGTCACTCCACCCTGAGTGACCACTGATGATGATGATGATGATGATGATGATGATGATGATTCCCACATTACAGACATGCACGCTAGGTGAATCGGAGTCTCCACTCTGCTCATAGGTGCAGAGTGTGTGAGTGACTGTATATGTGGGTCCTTGCGATGTGGGTCCTTGCGATGGACTGGAGGCCTGTCCCGGATGTCCCCCCTGCTTTCCGACCAAAGCCTGCTTGAATAGACTCGTGTTACCCTGAACTGGATTAGGCGGGTGTAGATAATGGATGGAAATACGGATGTATACTTCCTGTTATGTGACACGACAGGCTCTGATCCAGGCTTCCCATGTCACTGGCATGGGAACGCACACATCAAGCTCTGAATGAAACACTTTGTTCTGTGTCTGCTATTACAGCCATGTACTTTCCTTTCCAAAGTAACATAAAGGTGCTTGGACGACAGCAGCAGTGCAGAGCTTTGTGGATCTGTGCAGCCCAGGAAACCGGGGAGGCGGAAGGCCGTTTCATCATCCTGTTCCTCTGCAGTGCGGGATGCAAGTCCGAGGGGAGTATTTTATTTTGTTTTGTTTTGTTTTGCTTTGCTTTGTTTTGGGTGGGGTCACTTGGCTCTAAACTGAAACTCAGTCCTCCGAGTTCAAACTTTTCAGAGACAATCGCCAGTCTTGAGTTTTCGTCAGACGCACGAACAGTTCCCTCGAACTCCTTGACACGCACGTGTACACACACGCACGAACAACACGTGCCTGTGTCCGCCGTGTCGGAGAGCGGAGAGCGCCGTCTCTCGGGTGGGCGTGTCGGTGACTTGGCGTCTTGCGGTCAGCTCTTGACGTCCTCTGCGGGCCGCCGGTGGTCCGGCAGCAGCTGTCGCGACAGCCGCCGGTCCCAGCGAGCGGTGCTCGGCTGCACCGGAGGAGGGGGAGCAAGGTTAATGAAAACAGCCGAGCCATCCTGCACACGTGCATGGAAAGTTGCACAGTTCCATTTTCTTCCTGATCGGGGTCGAACATGCGAGAACACTGTTAATTTCCAGTAAAAGTGTTAAGCAGTACTGTGCTCAGCTGATGATAAGTTTTTTTATATATATATTTGGCTCAGAGATGTATATTAATTATACACTACACTGTAAATTCTAACAAGTTAAGTTTACTTTAAGAAATTAGGAAACCGTTTACCTTGGGAACTTAATTGTGTCAAGTTGGGTGAATGTGAAATGATTTCACATAACTTGACACAATTGGGTTCGTTTGCTTACTTTTCCACCAAGGTAATATGTTTCCTAGTTTTTTTAAGTAAACTTAACTTGTTAGAATTTACAGTGTGCATAAATACATGCCGCTTTCAAGTGCTCCCACATGTCCAATCAGTCCAGACGTGAAGCAAAACTTTACCTGCCATGACACCATTTTACACAAGATTTTTTTTTATTATTATTATTGAATTTACTTTATCACTTTTCTTTCTATTAACATTTGTTTTGTAATTGTGGGCCCACCGGCAGATGAGCTGGTTGTGATGCCACAGGGCGGGGATGAGATATCTGTGTGCTTTAGAAGCAAGTTAACATCTTGTTCCTCCATCGCTGTTAATTCCTTCCTTCCCCCAGTCAGATACAAAGAGCTCAGACGCTCGGGTCACACAGAGTGTGATCCTTTTTTTACAATACCTTCAAAACCGTTTGGGGGGGGGGGTTGATTTAGCTTCCAAACAGACTGGAGTGAGCGCACCAAGACTTTTACAAAGACTTGGACCCGGTTCTGACAGAAGCCAGCTCCCCGAAGGCAACGCTGCGGAGTCTTGCCGTCTAAACGGCCACCAAAGGAAACGTCACCCAACCGTCTGCCAGAAAGTCTCGAACAAAAAGCACCTTCATTCACATTTGATGAGGGGGAAGCAGGACTGAAACAAGTGATGCTGAAGCCGGCGGGAGGCCGGGTGGTGAGGGGGAGGGGGGATGCTAACAGCCTCACATCACCAGAAAGTTCACAGGAGTCTGCAGAGCCATTGGTTGAACAACCTGTTCAGAGCCCGTCTGCATTAGCTGAGGATGCTGACAGCAGCGGATGGAGGCTGTGATTTGAATAGGATGCCGGCAGCATCAAAGGCTTCCTCCCTGTTCTCCTGGTCATTCACTTTCCGCCTCCGTGGTTATCATAATTGCTCTTGGTAGGAGCACAAGCTGCTTCCATCGGGGCCACGTCCTGTTGCATTACAGTTGAGGAGCCTTCCAAAGATCACAGCCTGGCTTTCAGGTACCCCTTTTTTTTGCATCTTGGTGCAGCTTTTTTATTCAGAGGGATGGAATAACAGAGACTTTGCATCATTACTGACATATTATGTTCTATCAGCTTCTCTGCATCAGCTCATCTTTCGCACGTGAACACATTTCTATGTGGGATAAAGCTGTTTGCAGGTGCTAGTGGAGCACTTATATCTTAATATCTTAATCAGGGGCGGCATGGCTCAGGGGGTAGAGGAGGTCGTCCAGTAATCGGAAGGTTCCTGGTTCGATCCCCGGCTCCTTCAGAGAGCGTGTCGAAGTGTCATTAAGCAAGACACTGAACCCCTAACTGCTGCTGATGAGCAGGTTGGTGCCTTGCATGGCAGCCTCCACCATCAGTGTATGAATGTGTGTGTGAAAGGGTGAATGTGAAGCATACTGTAAAGCGCCATGAGCGGTCGGTGGACTAGGTGGTCGGTAGACTCCATAAATGCAGCCCATTTACCATGTTAAGGTATGTGGTAGGCTCCCCGAGAAAGACAGACAATAAAAAAACACAAAAAAACAAAAACACCTCAAAGTCATCGGTGATGGATCTTCACCGAAGTGACTGTCTGTCATATGTCGGTTGCTTGGGCTTTTTTGCAGCCCATCACTCCTAATCAGGAGAATCTAGCCCACTTAATGTGCAGAAGATAGAGCAACAGACAGTGAGATAGCATTTCTGCTAAATGAGCCATGTGAAAGTGCAGAGCTCATTTTTCATAATTTTGGAGGAGTCAATTAAGGGAGGAGCTCTTATGGCTTTGGGAGCCCCAGAGAGACATTGAGTGCAATGCCACGTAGGAGATGCAAAGTACATGCGGGACAGAAAACTACATTATCCTCGATACGCACACAACACATAAAGGTAAAGAGCAGCGTCTTAAATGAGGGAACAGATTTGGGCATAAATATGTCAGCCGCGGTGAAAATGAGGCCTATTTTTTTCCCAGTGCCAGCCGGCCGTGTTTGCGGCATGTGACAACTGCAGCCAAGTGACACGTCAGGGAATAAAAGCCAAAACACCCAAATTGCTTGTCAGTGAAGGAAAACGATTGTTTTATTTTGTTTGACCCGATTTGCTCCAGCGAGACTCGGAAAGCCACGCTTGCCATGGCTTGTCTTGCATGGACAATGAGTCAGAGGAGGAATTGTTCCCTGGAAATGCTGAGAGGCTGTTAAACAATCGTGCGCTTATCTCCGAGTAGTCCAAAACATTCGCGTTATTACCTTATTTTTAGCTCACCAAAAAGGCACGGCTCCTCTGGAAGTGAGAGACTTTGCTAACATGCAGAACATAATTTTCCCATATAATAACCTTTTGACCAGGGCCGGATCATGATGTTAATGGGCCCTAGGCCTCGCCTCTGTTTTGGGCCCCCACCCCCCACAAACATGAAAAGTAAAATGCAATATATTGATTTGGCATGTAAGTGTCATAGGAATTTTTGATATGTTAAAAACGCTACTAATAAAATAATATTTTTTTTATTTTAATTTTATTTCTGATTTTTCCCCTTTTTCTCCCAGTTTAGTGGCCAATCGATCCCTATTTTAATTCAAACACCCACCCTCATACTGCATGCATTCGCCAACTGCGTCTCTCCGGCCGGCAGTCTCGAAGGAGACGCCTCGCCACTTTCATGACAAGGCGCATTCAGGCTGAACCACTGCTTTTTCCGACACACACAGAGACGCATTCATGTGACGAACACAAGCCGACTCAGCTCCCATCCCGAAGACAGCGTTGCCAATTATTGCCGCTTCATCGAGTCCGGTCATAGTCGGATCTGACGAGACCAGGGTGCGAACCCTGGTCCCCAGTGGGCAACTGCATCAACACAAAGCCGATGCGTAGACCGCTACACCACTGCGGACGATAATAATTTCAAAATATATTATATTTTCCCCCTTCCCCCATAATTTTGGGCCCCGTTGGAAATTTGGGCCCTAGGCCGATCCAGCCCTGCTTCATACAGATGCAGTGTTCAGCCAATCTCCAATGGTTGGGTGCCTTCAGCGCATGTACAGATGTACCAACCCTCACACACACAAACACACATGCGTACAAGCTGTCAAGACTACGTACACGCATAAACACACACAAAAATAAAGCATTAAGGTTGAGTTGGTCCACTGGCAGATCTGATTTCCTGAGTCTGCCCAACAAAGTATAGCAGAACACTATTTGAATTGAAAAAATGTGTTTCACCATGAACTGCATACGCATTCGTCCTATATTGAAATAAATCAGAGTTTGACCATATAGCTCTGTTGTTGCACAGCAACATGGTGGTGATATTGATATCTGGGGCTGTATTTTAATGCGACTTCGTATTAATGAGCATAAATTTAAAATCTCAAAACAAAGACAAAATAAGACTGCAACGGTGCCTGCTGGGTTAATGCAACCTTTCCAAATTCATCAAAAGTTTTAGAGGAAAAGAACCGACTTTCAATTTCATTTCAAAAATTGCTTGGAGTGCTTGGATGACTTCCTCTTCACAACCTATCGCTGGGACCACTTCTTGGAAAACATTTCCAACGCTTTTGGCAACAGCCACTGCAAACAAACAAATGTACCACGAAGAAAAAACATCGGTTTAATAAATAACCATTAAAATTCTCTTGGCTGGTTTATACTGTTCATGAACCAATTACGTGCACATCTTTAATACCAGGAATCAGAAATCAGGAGCAATTTATTTGTCATTTCATCTCATGTAATACACACACAAAAGAAGCGAAATGCCGTTTCCCCCAGCCCACAGCAGTGCAACACAAAAGACAAAAACACATACAACACCACCAAAAACATACAAAAACAGGGAGAACAAAACAAAACACACAATCAGCCAACAACACAGTCCACCCAGTGTAACACAGTCCAAGAAACTCCACCGTCCAGAGAACGAACGCCAGCCAGGATGACCGTCAGTCTGCATGGGCTAGCAGTTAGCTTAGCTTGCCCCGCTTCCGTGTCCTGTGAGACCGTCCTCGGCGTTTCCTGTTTGTGTGCAGCTCTGGGCAGGGCCGTGGTCCTTGGGCCCATTGGACGCAGCAGACCAGGCTCCCTCAGCCGATCCAACTCTAGCTCCCCAGCCGGACACCTTCGACACACACTCCCGGCCATACTCCACCCGACGACAGAAACACAGACAAAAACACTGCACAGTCGACGCTGGGCGAGGCCGCCGCCAGACCACATCGGCGTTTCCTTTCGGGCAGGGCCTTGGGCTAGCAGTTAGCTTAGCCTGCCCTGCTTCCGCGTCCTGTCAAACCGCCCTCGTGTTTCCTCTGTGGGCGTAGATCTGAGCAGGGCCATGGTCCCTGGGCCCTCAGCAAGCAGCAGACCAAGCTCTCTCAGCCAATCCAACATCAGCTCTCCCAGCCAAGGGAAATCGACGATCAAAATAAAAGCCTCACGTGATAACACAAACTTAAACGCAGACATAGATGTGGACAAAGACACTGCATAATCGGTACTGTGTGAGGTCGCTGCAAACGTGAGTCCGTGCCGCCATCTTCCCACCATCACATGACCATCACAGCTTCTTGTTCGTTTCTGATATTAATTTGATGGGGAGGGGGGGGCATACTGCCTTGTTTATGTATGTATCATGTCCCCACAGACCGCCATCGCAACATCCAACAGTTTAACAGTAGCATTCATGACCTTCATTACGTGTCCGTTCTGTTTCTGTACCTCTTCTCACTTCTCATTGTCCAGCCACACACACACACACACACACACACACACACACACACACACACAGTAATCCTTTGAGAGTTGTGATGAATATGAACTGCTCCTATAAACCCAACAGAGCTCTACTGAATAACAGTAGGGTAAATTTATATATGCCAGCACACCCGCGGGCCTAATTTGTATGTGGTGTGCCGCGACACAGGCACACCCATACTAAAGTACATCCAACCTGCAGAGTGCTGTTGATTCTACACGGGGCCAAACTCATTTCGGGGAGCTGTTTTTTTTCCCCCCGGATCATTCTGAGAATCTCTGGTATCACGAGCTGCTAATCCCCACACCTCGGAGACAGCGAGAGAGAGGCAGGGGTCAGGTCGGGGTACCTGCCTGCCTGAATGACGCATGCACACACAGTCGCACAGAGAGGGCGTTTGTATTGTTCATAATTGAAAGCAGATCTTCGATTCGAACATCGTCTTCTCCCTTTGCATGCACGCTAGCCCCAGAGGCCCACGCTTTGGCTCGCGACGAACCATGAGCTCATCCCCAGCTGGGGAGGGAAGGGGAGGGAAGGGGAGGGAAGAAGGGGGGGGCTCTACATAGGGACATAACAGCATCTGAAAAACAATGAGGTCATGCACAGCGATCCTCCTGATTTGTATCACCGAACCCGGAAGAGGGAAAATGAAGTGGGATATATTTCACAGAAGTGTGGCTGTCCTCTCCGGGGCTCTCTGCACACCGCCGCAACCCTGGCCTGAGGACGACATGCGGGGATGCTGCTGCACGGCCAAAGCAACGACGCAAAGCAAAGTTCAGACTCCGTTACGACATGACGCAGTCGGCTTTCTTGTCACATTCCCCCCATTAATTCAGCAACAATAGGAGGCACAGGAGCCGAGCTATTCTTAAAATGTTAATTTTAATAAGGTGCTAGAAATATTTAACAGTCGTACATTTTCCCTTTCCCCCCCACAGAGAGCGAGGGTATTTATAACTCACAACCCAAGAGACCCTTGTGTGTAGAATAGCAAAGTATCCTAGCATGAACACAGAGGGTTTTTTTTTCCTTTTAAAACAAAGCACATATAGACGTAAGCTAGTCACAGTGCAGCCGGGAGAGGGGGCTGAAAGAACAGCTCTGGGTAAGGCAACCAGTCACAAGATAACAGACAACGTTTTCTGTACAAGGGACATACAAAATAGAAAAGAAGGCAAGGGTCGTGACATACATTACAAAACATTCACGAGGAAAGCAATGGGGGGAAAAAAAATAAAAATAAATAAATATTCCTCTCACAAAGAAAACGAATTAAGCGTTCCCTCCGGCCTGGGTGCACGGTATGGTGGTAAGGGGGCGGGGGGGTGGGGGGGTCTCACTCCAAAATGAGATGCGGACAGAGAGAAAAGTCAGTGAAGTCAGAGTCAGTGACACTTTGCATCATCCCACTTCCTTGAAGATGTGAAGCCGAGGTAAGTTAAGAGGTTCAGTCTTTACAGCCGCATCCATTAAAACGTCCTTAAAAAGGTCAACTTTCTATTTCAGCTTTTCCCCGTAAATGAGGTGAGGTGACTCCCCGCATGAAAAGTGGCTTGGAGGTCGAGCTCTGATTTGCACCCAAGTCTGTATCATAAAAAAATCAACAACAAAACAAAACAAAAAAACTCCCGTCTACTTAAGATGTGCCTCGGTAGACTGTAAGTTAATCACCTAGTGTTGCGTGTCAGCTGAGGACGAGTGTGTGTCTGTGGTAGTAAACGTGCTCGTGTTGCATTCCTTGCAATAAATATGGGTTAAAACAGCTGACCACTGAGGGATACAAAACCAACATTAAAAACACAGTCTTCCGTAACACAAAATCACCTGCTATAAATAGGAAGAATTTGCGCCGGCTCGGCAGCCGGACAACTGCCACGTCCACATGACGGACAGTTCATCAAACACCAGAGCAGATGACAGCTCGTCCAGCCCCAGCCCACGTCTCTACTAAGCGTCCACCCTGTCTGGCAGACGGTTTCCAGTCTTGCATATTAGTGTTACAAACGGTAATATAAGTAGCTGTAAATGACATACACATTATCACAGGTCCCTTAACAGCGCTGGACCGGCTGTGGCTCCCCGGCTAGCTGCGGCCGTGGCTCCCCGGCTAGCTGCGGCCGCTGGTTTGCAGTAGCACTGAGGCAAAAAGAGGTTGCTTGTTAACGCCGACTCAGCACAGCCAGACCTGCTGCTCAGCTGAGAGGACCGCCAAACAGTCCACCCTCGGCTTCCTTGTTAGCTGTAAGCCCAAGGTGCTGATCCTAAATTGGTCTAGCTTTTTACCAATGCAGGCTGTCTGGCAGTTGGAGAGGGCATAAAACCTGATTTCTGGGGCAACTTCCTGCTGCACTGCATGGACAACGACCAGGAAAAAAAAAACTAACCGAAAAGCCACATCGGGTTGACACTGAGAACAACTTTTAAATATTACATCACCTGTAAACAACTACAGTCCCTCATGCCCATTATTGGCTAAAAAAATTAAATTTTTACAAGTGTTCTTATACATACAAACATAGGCTGACATTATATAAAAACACACAACGATGCATCGGATGGCCGTGTGGCACAAAGTCAGTCACATATAAAGAGTAAACGTCGACAGAGAAACTCTTCCTGCTCGCTGAAGCCTCTCCTCGTCGGCTGAACAGTCAATGTATGATGTCACGCATCATCACTGTGGTCAAATACACATTTACACCATAAAATCGTTGAAAGAGCATCGGACCCCCCCCCCTTCTTTTTTTTAATCCTCTTCTTTTGTGCAATGATTATTATTCAAGAGATTGCCCCCCCCCCCCCAAACACTGCTTGTGTCAGACGGAGACAAAGACGTCCAGGTAGAGGCGGTCGTAGGACTCCCTGAAGAAGAGGATGAGGCCCAGACTGAAGAGACAGGAGCCAGTCAAACACCAGTTCAGCCATGACAGCTCTGGATGGAGAGAAGAGAAGTTTCACTGTTATGTTTAATTCATTTAGCTGATATTACTTATTCAACTTACAAAGAAGCCAGTAGGTGGTACGGGCTTAGAGTCCAGCGTGAGGGCCCTTCCAGAAGGCCACATGACCAATTATGAACCTGACCTTTTTTTTCAGGGGGGGATTTCCCCCCCCTTTTCTCCCCAATTCTCAATTGTATCCGGCCAATTACCCGACTCTTCTGAGCCGTCCCGGTCACTACTCTAGCCCCTCTGCCGATCCGGGGAGGGTTGCAGACTACCTCATGCCTCCTCTGATACCCATGGAGTCACCAGCCGCTTCTTTTCACATGACAGTAAGGAGTTTCGCCAGGGGGACGTAGTGCATGGGAGGATCACGCTATCCCCCCAGTCCCCCCCCCAAACAGGTGCCTCGATTGACCAGAAGAGGCGCTAGTGCAGCGACCACAACACATACCCACATCCAGCTTCCCACCCACAGACACAGCCAATTGTGTCTGTAGGGATGCCCGACCAAGCCGGAGGTAACACGGGGATTCAACCCGGAGATGCCCATGTTGATAGGCAACGGAATAGACTGCCACGTTACCCGGATGCCCTGAACCTGACCTTTTTTGACATGGGCCTCTCTTTTTAGCCACTAGAATGCCCTGTCACCTGAAAGAAATGTTATTCATGCCTACATGTAGGATTTGACCTATTCAGAATCTGGACTGATTGTCAACATAGTGTTTAGTACACAACCATGGAGCCGTCAACAACATGTGATTGCATATTTTGTCATAATAAAATATATGTATACATATCATTTAACCAAACTGGAGTGAGTATGGAGGAGGACTGAATAATTTTGAAATAATAAACTGGTCTAATGGCTTATCAGTAAGAACACCACCCGTATAATGAAGCAAACAAAAGCAACGTGCACCCCAACCTTAAGTGAGCATATGCCAGTTTGCATAGTTTGTGCAATTTTTGGCTGTGTAACTTCAATTTAGTTTTTCAATCTATACTGTATTCAAAAAGACTGATTCTGTGTCTCATTCTGATATTGCCCAGATATCTATATATGTTTAACAATGACTTTGGTGCCCTGGTGGCCGAATGGTTACGGCACAAGCCACATAACCACAACATCCCTGGTTCAATTCCAGCCATTGACCTTTGTTGCATGCCACATCCATCTCTCTCTCGCCTTGTTTCCTGTCGGCCACTTCACTATCCTCTATCCAATAAAGGAAAAACAAAAAAATGCCAAAAGAAATTTAAAAAAACAAAAACAAAACCCAAACAAAGAACAATGCAAGACTTTCATTTGTGAACGCCGTATGGCAGAGACCTATTATTTGCAAAAGTTAGCTATTTATGAACTAGTTAGTTTTCTTGTTGTAGACTGCAGAGAAGAAAGCGAGGGTGTCATTCAGGGACTTTCTTCATGTTCCCTGAATCCTCCAGTTACATAATCCACCTTGTAAAGTGTTATGGGTTGTGTTTGATATGCACACCTCAAATTCTTTGTATGGACAAACCTATGTGGCTGTCAACACAATGCTGTGGCTCTGATTGCAGATTCTCCCTCTCTCCCTCTCTCGCTTTCTCGCTCTATCTTTTAATCTCTATCTTTTACACAAACACACACACTCATTGTAAAACATAGAGGTACATAAACACACAAACCACCAATATAGTGCTATTGATGGCACTTAATATAACGTGGCTGTGTCAACAAAGTGTAGGCCGGATGAGTGATGTGTTGTGTCAGGCCCAACAGAGGCATTAACCCGAGTCTACTGTGCACACTCCACAGTGAGCAGCTCTCAGCCAGGACCGAGGACGCCGTGGCAACAGGCAGCTGCTGGGGCCATGGTAACCAGCCTGACCAAATATAAAGAAATCAGGTCAAAACACAGAACCAATCCCCCCCAGGGGACATCTGCGGAGCAAGGCATCTCAATTCACACCTGGCACGGTTCAATCGCAGCATGCCGGGCAATTCATGTTTTTCGATCCATTCCCCGGGCCCGAGGCGAGCGGGCGAATCAATGCCGAGAGAGACTCGGTGTGCTGCGCACGGAGTGGCCTGGCCCCTCTGTGTAAATGATGAGATGTGGCGGTCAAGCGCAGGGTGTGTGTGGGTGCCCTGGTCCCGTGCCACACGTCTGTGCCACACAAATGGTGGAAAGGGACAGGCGAGAGAGAAGAGGGCTAGAGATGTCGAGCGAGAAGGTAAGAGCGGGTAGGAGGGTAAAAGTCTGAGTGAGGATGTTTGTGGCACGGTGTCAGACCTCCTAAAGCAACCTCATTAATCAGATGTGCCTGAGCTGGACAGCGGGAGACCTGGAATGGAGGTAGGTTAATAATGGAGTGTTCTCTCCTTTTCCCTCTCTCATCCAGTTTAAGTTGGACACGCACTGTGTGTGTGTGTGTATGTGTGTGTCTGTCTGTTTACTCCTGCATCTCTGAATGAATGCTAACATGAGCTAAAGCAGTGTTTCCCAACCCAGTCCTCAAGGAACGCCTATCCGGCCGATTTTCTTTGAAACCCTGAATAAGTACCTGTTTGTAGTTATTCAACCAATCAGCAATGAATTATGTCAGATGTTGCACACCTTGCATAATTAAGTGCTGTGAGCTGATTGGTTGAGTAAGTACAAGCAGGGCTACCTATGCAGGGTTACAATGAAAATCTGCAGGAGAGGTGTTCCTTGAGGACTGGGTTGGGAAACGCTGAGCTAAAGGACCTCTTGAGTAATTCGATAAGGTGCCGCAGTGAAAATGAATGAATGGCTCCATCGTTCCCCATTAACAAACAGCAAGTAGGGAAGGGCCAGCATCACGGTGTGTGTGTGTGTGTGTGTGTGTGTGTGGTGGGGGCGGGGGGGGGCGGAATGGGAGAAAAAAAACCCACATTATATAGATTTGATTAAAACTTAATGTTAGAGGTTGGGAGGAGGAAAAAGTAGGAAAAGAAGACAGGAAAGTTTGAACAGTTAGAAAAAAGTCTGAAGTACAAAAGAAACCTGCAAAGCACATCATTTTGGGAGCAGAGCATGATCTCAGCCGGAGTGCTTTGCTTTATTTGAAACATTACCGCTGGACATCCAGCGGGGGAAAAAGGGCAACTTAACTGATCACGGCTAACACAAACTTCGAGTGGTCCCGCTACATGCAGGGCATCACTGAACACCAGACGGTCCATCATATTAACAGCCTATTACGGCAGCTGCCACAGTCAGCAAGTTGTCGCTACAGATGAAGATTGAGACGTGTGGGGATGGGCATCTTATGGCCCAAATCAGTCATAATTGAGGTCAGTGTGGTGTCGTAATTAATGTGAGATTGCAATATGACTCAATGTAACCTGTACAGCGGCCTCTGGAGCTCATTGTTTAAGAAAAGATGGGCAACAATTCAGACCAAGAACATCCGTCATCGTGTAAAAGCATACCATTACTTCCTCTTTACCATGAATGTGAAAATATTTACTCTTGATGCATGAACTTGGGTGTGCATGTCTTCGGTAATGTTCAAATTAAGTCTCTGTGGGTGTCCGGGTGGCGTGGCGGTCTATTCCGTTGCCTACCGACACGGGGATCACCAGTTCGAAACCCCGTGTTACCTCCAGCTTGGTCGGTCACACAATTGGCTGTGTCTGCGGGTGGGAAGCCTGATGTGGGTATGTGTCCTGGATGCTGCACTGGCGCCTCCTCTGGTCGGTCGGGGCACCTGTTCAGGGGGGAGGGGGAACTGGGGGCAATAGCGCGATCCTCCCACGTGCTACGTCCCCCTGGTGAAACTCCTCACTGTCAGGTGAAAAGAAGCAGCTGGCGACTCCACATGTATCAGAGGAGGCATGTGGTAGTCTACAGCACCTCCGCGGGTCGGCAGAGGGGGTGGAGCAGCGACCGGGACGGCTCGGAAGAGTGGGGTAATTGGCCAAGTACAATTGGGGAGAAAAAGGGGGAAACTTTAAAAAAAAAAAAGTCTGTGTGTGTCTCTACATTTGTGTGTATTGTGTGTGTGTGAGTGTGCATACATAAACTTTCCTCATGTACTTCTTCACATTCGCCCTGTCAATGCTGTGCCTTACTCATAACTCAAAACTCTCCCAAATATAACAACAGTAAAAAAAAAAAACCCTCCTCATTCTCACAGGATTGACTGAATTGTACACAATATTAATGTTTTTTTTCTGGTCTTGTTTTATTTTTTACACCTCCACACTTCACAGGGGGTTGAAAAAGTCCGCCTGCAAAGACATCTTTTCACTACAGTCGAGCACGAAAAGCACAAAGGAACAATTTTTCATTCTCAGGACTACAGAATAGCGTCAATTATTTCACTGCCATTGAATAACGCCTGGTTCCCCTATGCAGGAGACTTTAATGCCACACAGCTCAACAGCAACTCAGCGCCCCCTCTCTCTTCCTTGTATTCCTCCACCTCCTCTTCGTCCACCTATTCCTTCTCCAATTCCCCAGTGCCTCTCCGCCGTTTTGTATCCTGCTCACCGTACCACACCAGACCACACAAACCCACAGCAGATGGAATCAAAAAAGGGAGCGACAGGTGGAGTTGTGTGGCCCGGAGTCCTCATTAGCGTTTGTCAGTCTGGAGGTTTTCCGAGACTTTGGGAATTTAATACATGGCAGCAGGGCTGGAGACAGGAGGAGTGCTACTACATAGTTGGGGCTCAGTGAACCAAGATTCAGGTCCTTGAAGATCTTAAAATGGCTATGGCAGTAAATTGACAGACGCATCTGTGCTTCTGAGGAACAGGAGCTGCACTTTTGTGCAATACACTGTTGGGTAGTGGGCAGTCAAAAAAAGATATCCTGAAATGAACCATAACATGGGAAATTACACTCTGCATTTAAGCCATCCTAGCTGTGTAGGTAGGAGCAGTGGGCAGCCGCCATGCAGCGCCTGGGGACCGACTCCAGTTCGACTTGCCATGCCTCAGTCAGGGGCACAGACATGCATGTCTTTTTGATGGTGAGAGGAAAACGGAGCACCTGGAGAAAACCCACCACAGACACGGGGAGAACATGCAAACTCTACACAGAGGACAACCTGGGATGACCCCTAAGGTTGGACAACCCCGGGATTTGAACCCAGGACCTTCTTGCTGTGAGGCGACAGCACTAACCACTGGGCCACCGTGCCGCCAAATATGCCCCAAATGCCGCTTTGAGGCCTGGATTGCCAATTTTCAAAACCAAAGAGGTGTTGGGGGGGGGGTGAAAAATGGACGGGTCTTACAATGAATTTATTGCCTTTGAAGTCTTTATATTACCTGCCACATCCATTACGGTACGCAGGGAGGGACAGAGAAGAATGAGACGGCCAACTAGAATACCTTCACAGCGAATTTACACAATACTCACATTAATTCAAAACATGGCTGTCATTGAGAAAGGCTGTTTTTCCCTGATGCAGTTACAGAATTTACCAGCAACTCTGGCAATTTAAAGAGCCATAGAGTTGAGCCCAATAAAAACTAAATAGAGAATATGGGCACAATGGTTAGTTGTCTGCCACGGATGCTGTCAGAGTCACTTAGCAGCAACGGTTGTAACGTAATAGCACTTGGATGGTGGATTTTTTACCACTACACTCCTTAAAACTATTCATGTTGTCAACAAAATAATCTCAGAGCTGTCATGTACTGTGTGTCCGACTGCACCGGAGTGTGCGCTGTCTGACTGAAGAGCTTCCACGTGTCGCACACACCGCGACACACATTCAGGGTGAGATATGAAGGGGAAGGAGCAGTAAAAAGCTCAATTATCAAAGCTTGATCATCTCGCTGGCTGTTGCAGCCAAGTTTTCAGAATCAGTCAGATGTCCTGTGCTTACACAGCTAACACACACACACACACACACACACACACACACATGCAATGAGTCAACAGTATGCACACATGGTATACCACAAGCTCCAACAGCTAGATACACATAAAGTCCACATACACAGAAAAACACATGCAAGAGCACAAGCTGGCACACTCATGTAGACCCAGACAAACATGCAAATGCACGTACACACACTCCAGCACGCACACACACAACTCAGTCCACATCAACTAGTCCATAACTCAGTCATTCAGCACCAGAGAGGATACTATACTACCGTGTGTGTGTGTGTGTGTGTTGGGCTGCAGCGGCCACCATCTCAGTCTACCTGATGCTGCTCTCTGTATACCCACAATCTATGAGACATACTTGTGTTTATCAATGACTTATCATGTTCTTAGTATTCTGCTGACTCAACACACATCACTTGGGATCAGGATTGTAGTCCAATAGTCACACTCAATGTTACTGTGAAAACTAAATTTCTTCCATCACCGTGTAAATAAGAAAAAATCTAAAATAATCCAATATTCACCCCTTCTGTATTGGACTGTGAGCAGCGGCCGTCTCTGCCCTGTACTTAAGACTACAGGTACTACAATAGGCAATGGAATACACCGCTACGCCACCTGGACGCCCAAGGATGAAACTTTTTAATAGTTATGTAGGTCTGAAATTGAATATATTTCCTATTTACTCAAACAAAGAGGAGGGGTGTGTGTGTGTGTGTGTGTGTGTGTGTGTATGTGCGTGTCATGTTCTCTCTCAGCATTATCCATCAAAGCTCGGTGTTGTTGCCAGCCTTAGAAGGTTAAATGAACTGCAGAGAGGCGATTAAATGACACAGTGGAGGTGGGCTAACGTTGGAACACACCTGAGCTCAAGTCACACAGACAAACACACACATATGGAGGCAGACATGGCTGTCTGAGACCTGTTGACTTTTGATTTCTCTGGCTCTTGTGAAATCCAGAGGAACAGAAAATAAAATAACTTGCTGCCCTCTCTGCAGTGGGGCTGCGGTATTCGATCAAACCACACTGGGCTGCAAATAAGAGACATAAAACCTGGGCTAAACCGCCGATGAACCTTTTTCTTACATGTCCCATTTTTCTCATCCTCCATCAGATATCAGCACAATCTTTCAGACAAAAAAAAGAACATTCTCTATCAAAATGACCTGAGCTTAAAATTTTATACAATAACCCATACCTTTACCCGGGAAGGTGGTCTGTCGGAAGACATTTGGGGTTTGCTTTTCTTTCGAAAGTGATGGTGCAGTGTTTACACGAAGACATCATGGATATGAATCCATCCCTGCTTTGTTTCATCACAGCTTGCTAATGCTCATACCACAGTACTCAACCTCTTTTCTGGCTGGCTGGTGCTTTGGAATGACAATGCATAGTGACTCCGTATGTACCCGGTCCTGTTGTATTGAGACTGTGTCCAGGGTTGTCAGGTTGTGATAAGTTGTTCAGTGGTTGGAAATGACTGAATATAAACTGCCATGGCAAGTATTACATCAAGAGGAAGGATTATGATTCAATAGTTGCAACTTAATAAAAGCTGACATCTGACACTAGACAATTCCCAGACTATCTTGGTAGCTGACCGAACCCCGACTCCCCCCCCCCCAAAAAAAACCCTCCACATCTAAGACTTAGAGTTACTGAAAACACTTTGAATTAACCAGAGTTTCATCACAGATTGTTTGGAGTCATTGAACAGGTGGTCCTCCCTTCTTACCAGTACAGTAGAAGGTGAGGAAGAAGAGCAGCAGGCCAGTGACCAAGTTGCCCAGGAAGGTGACCACTCCACAGGTGATGCCCTCAGGGACCGGGTAAACCGTCTCGATGAAGAGCTCAAAGAAGATGGGAATGCTGCTGTTGATGAAGATCCCCACCAGGATGCAGGACGTGTACAACGTGGCTGCAAACGGTGCAAGGATTGAGAGAAAAATGAAGGTTAAAAATCATTTAAAAATTCCACAATCTTGTGATACAATCGGAGCTGAGGGGATTAAGGGTAAACAGATCATCTAATTTTTTTTTTACTACTTTATTCAACCCCATGGGGAAATTCTTTCTCTGCATTTAACCCATCCTAGCTGTATAGCTGAGAGCAGTGGTCAGCTGCCGTACGGCGCCCGGGGACCGACTCCAGTTCGACTTGCCATGCCTCAGTCAGGGGCACAGACATGCATGTCTTTTTGATGGTGGGGGAAACCGTAGCACCTGGAGAAAACCCACCGCAGACACGGGGAGAACATACAAACTCCACACAGAGGACAACCTGGGATGACCCCCAAGGTTGGACAACCCTGGGGTTCAAACCCAGGACCTTCTTGCTGTGAGGCGACAGTGCGAACCACTGGTCCACCATACCGCCCATAATTTGTCGCTATGGATCCCTTTTCTGGGTCTTTTTTAATATGCTATGCTGTAACTGAGGGCACTCCTATTACACAGCTCTTTAAAAAGATCCCCAGAGGTTTTGGTTAGCCTCTCCAATGCTGAATTAAGCTTTAATCTGGAAATTTGAAAGAGAGGACATGTCCTCTGTATGGGACTTCTAAATGCTACTGTTGCCTCAGGGATATGTCCCAGGAAAAGGCTGAAAGGATACATACATTGGAAAGAAGATAGACAATCGAGTCATTATGGGGAAAAAGGAGGTCAGTGCTCCTGGTTCAACACCACGTGTTTGAAGAAAAGCAGAGCATCAGTGAAAGGCCGTAAGTGAACTGCAGCAGTTCCAAGAACAAAATCCCCCTACAGGTTTGTTTTTTTTTTCTGCCACGTATGCAGTCTGATATCAATGTGTCTGTGCTTTGATAACGAAGAAACAATGGTAGCTAAGCAGTGGGTGGTAGATGTGGGAAAATCCACAGGCTGTGAAAACCTGCTGTGAAGAAGGTTGGCTTCATTTATTTCTCAGAATGTTCCAATTTAGGTCATCGGTTTCAAATCATTAATTATACAGTTCAAGCATTATCGCACACAACCAGTCAATGCCAAATTGTGCTAGTTTTTCTAAGTATGTGCGTGTGTGTATATGTGTGTCGATGTGTGTGTTCCATGAGTAGCTAGATGTACTTTGTCCAAAAATGGTCTGGTCTCAGCTGTGGCACTTTCAGAGGGGCCTTGGGTGGTGAAGCTGTGTGTGTGTGTGTGTGTGTGTGTGTGAGTGTGCATAGATTAAGGCATCACCTCTGGAGCACCACAGCTCCTAACATCCCCCTTATCACAGCAGATTGGTTCAAATGAGCTCACCATTAGCCTGCTTGTCCCTTTAATCACAGTGCCTCTGAGGGCGCCTTGCCCGCCTGCCTGCTTGTGACGGGGGGAACTGGGGGCACGACTTGTCCCATCATCAAGGGGCAGCTACTCCCCTGCCTGTTTTTACTCAACCCTAAAGAAGTGTAGGCATCTAACACTTAACATGAGCACTTCACCCTCTGGGTTTGCTTACATGATTACGAGAGGCATAAGCCTTCACTTCCCACGAGGCAGTGGCACATTCCAGAAAAGGGAGAGCGTCTCGGTGACGTCAGCACACACACGGCATGTGATCAGCGTTAACCTTTGCCGTTGAGGACCACCTAATGAGCTGTGTAAATGAGCGGAGGCAGCGGGCACTGATGGCTCCAGGAAGGATTAAAAGTTAGGCCTGACATGCAGAGAAAAGCTACACAGACAACAAACACTTTTTGCTATTTCTATGTAAGTGAATAAAGTAAAAAGCAAAAAAACAAAACAAAAAAACCCCCCCAAAATAAAAAACAAGCACGACGCTGTCAACAAAAACCGAGAGCAGATTACATTGATCCGTCTATGTGCCACTGAACACCCTCCTGGGGATAATAGGGTGTATTTGGCAGAGTTTGTTTCAGGACCAAGCCACTCTCCTATGTAAGCCAGGTAGAGTGATGTTGGAGCCTGTTTTTTGTGGGCTCCCAGTGTCTAGGATGGGAGGGTGGGGGATAGAGAGTCAGCAGCACCAAGGCTGAAGAATAATGATGGATGATTATGGCTAGAATCAATAGGTGTGAAGAGAATATGCTTGTTTGTTTGGCTTGGGGAAATACAGGTGGGAGGGGGAACATAAACTCAAATAGGGACATTAGTGGACTGAACAATGCTTATCACTGATGTGACTGCTACCAGACTGATCTTGTTGAATATGTATTAAATATAAACCACAGAGGAGGAATACGGAGCTAATTTAGCCACACCACTGTTGGAGGTATTATAGAAAACAAGCTTGATCTTGTCTTGGGGTTGATTTTGCTGTCAGTGGGGAGTACCATTTTAATGCTTTCACAGAATAACATCTCTTTAACACCAGCTTTTTTTTTATGTAACCAAATACCAACTATTTGAACAAGTTATTCAGATTTGCCCCTTCTGTGATGTCACATCAGGGGCAAGTAACCTAGATTTTGTATAAGGCTGCCCATGTCGAGAGCAAGGTAGCCTCTGGTAGAGCAGCCATTGTTTCTGTTAAGGGGGGAGGGGGGCGGAGCCAGAAATATTGCCAGCCAATCAGAGTAGCAGCTCATGAGTAATGTTATCATTATGTCAACGACCCAAACAGCCTGTTTGATATTGATGAAACCAAGTCATCAAATGTCCCACAAGTGTTTCATAAAGAGAAGAAGAAGAAGAAGAAGAAGAAGAAGAAGAAGAAGAAAGCCACTTTATTCTGTCATTGTAGAGGTTACAATTAAATGTGTCTTCTGCATTTAACGCATCCTATTGTATAGGAGCAGTGGGCAGCTGCAGCGCCCGGGGACCAACTCCAATTCTTCTTTCCATTGCCTTAGTCAGGGTCACAGGCAGGAGTATTAACCCTAACATCCATCCATCCATCCATTATCTTAACCGCTCTCAGGGTCGTGGGGATGCTGGAGCCTATTCCAGCAGTCATTGGGTGGCAGGCGGGGAGAAACCCTTGACAGGCCGCCAGGCCATCACAGGGCCCGCCCGCCCACCCACACACACACACACACACACACACACACAGACACACACATTCATTCCTAATTCCTAGGGAGAATTTAGTACGGCCAATTCACCTGACCTACATGTCTTTGGACTGTGGGAGGAAACCGGAGCCCCCAGAGGAAACCCACCCAGACACAGGGAGAACATGCAAACTCCACAAAGGGGAAGACCCGGGATGACCCACCAAGGTTGGACAACCCTGGGGTTCAAACCCAGGATCATCTTGCTGTGAGGCGACAGTGCTAACCACTGCGCCACCGTGCCACCAACCCTACCATGAATGTCTTTTTTTTTTTGATGGTGGGGGGAAACCAGAACACCTGGAGGAAACCCATGCAGGTACAGGGAGAACATGCAAACTCCACACAGAAAGAACCTGGGACAGCCTGGGGTTCGAACCCAGGACCTTCTTGCTGTGAGACAACAGTGCTAAACACTGGGCCACTGTGCTCACATAAACATACAGTAGTTAATCCCATTTGTCAAAAAAGTAGGAAACTATCCTCCATCCCCCTTTAACAACTCTGTTGAATTATATAAAACGGTTAGCCCACATTTGGCAAACCTTCTGTGCATCAAGATAGAAAATGAATTAATTTTGGCTCAGAGTTGAATCATTCCTTCTGCTGAGTGACACTCTCGTGATTCAGTGCTGGACCCACCTGCGGTGGAGGGGAGGTGAGTGAGTCTTGTCAAACAGGTGAGCGTGAACCAGGTGGAAGACAGCGAAGCTCCAGCCATCATCAGCACCAGGATGAGCTTCAGCATCCCTCGGATGGAGTCTGCAAATCTGGGGGAGAGAAAGGGGGGCAGAGAGAAGATAGGAGCAATGAGTTAGACAAACTCCACACAGAAGGGTTGGGGTCAAACTCGACACCTTCTTGCTTCATTAACCTCAACCCTAAAATTGATAAGAGGCAGACAGAGTGTGTAAAGACAACAAAATAAGGTATAATTTTGTCAAAATGAAATAGGAATCCTTCACACGTACAATGATATATGGAGCATTTTCTCAGTGTCAGTCTTTTGCGACTTTGTGTCATAATCTATTACTAGAGACGCATACATCATTTCAGCTCCAGGCCCGATCGTTTTCTGCCTCACACTTGTTACACATGCACATCATAGCAGGCGTGATCTAATTTGTCTAGTCAGTCAAGCGGGCGGCCATGAGATGCCTGTTGGACGATACTGTTCAAGACAAGCTGTCAGACTGCTCGAAAACCCCCAAGTGTTTTCCTGTTTCTCTTCGCAGCCTCTGCCGAACCCTTGCCATTTGTTAGCTCTTTCCCATTCCTCTGGGTATGCATTTGTGCGCTTGCGAGGACCTAGACAAAACCATACAGAGGCCCCTAGCCAAAACAGATGCTAACTGCTTTTGTTTTATTGCTCACAGACAAGACACTTCGGAAGAGATGAATGAACTTGAAAAATTAACTGTAAGTGAAAAAAAAATACCTGTGGGATTCGTCTAATCAGTTGGCTAAGGCATGAAGTTTTGTCAGTATGTTAAATGCCACGTGATGAGCAAAATCATCTTTCAAACAGCTAACGACAACATCTTCCCTCTGACAGTTCCAGCAAGGTGGTCTTTAGATTTTTCTCTGTCTCTGCTACACAGATCTGTAGTTGAGGTGTAGCTATGGTATAAGGGTTTACAGGAATGCTCTGACTGAGTATGAGAGAGAAGTTTGGTTTGGAAAGAGGGCCAAGTGACTGCTTCTGCCCGGAGCAGTTTGGTCCCCTTCATCAGCGCTACAGCCCTCAGATTCCCCCCCCCCCATCTATCTATCATTTGTCACTTGCTGGCTACTATCCACGGATGCTCCATCGTGCCCAGTGCCAAACTAGGACCAAATCCTGAGTTTGCATGCAGCCAAGCCCTCATCTCTCTGGGTAGGGGATCATCGCCTACTCCTCTGTATCACTTCCAATCTGAGCCTCATGGGAGAGAAGACATAAGTAGCTTATTTCCTGAATGCTACCTCTGATGGTCCCTAAATCTACTGATAGAGGGCCTTATCACTGATTAGCAAGCTGACACAGCGCCATGTATCCCAATGCTGCTGAGTGGAGCCTGGAATTAAAAACAAAAGTCACTGGATGCATGCTTCAGCCTTGTAAAAAACGGTCTTATCACAATTTTTGCTTTCTTTCTATTCCTGCCATATCTGAACAACAGAGACATCTGCCTCAAATACAGAACATCTACAGAGATTTGACTCAAGGTTTTATTACAATCTGTGATATGAAAGAGGCCACGTCTATCTTGTCAGGTGACGTCAGAGTTAAAACCCTATAACTTACGCCCTTCTAACAAGATTTATTGGGCATCAAAATAACATTTCTTAAATCATGTCCCATCAGATTCCATTTTCTGTACTTTGCATCCCTGGAATTATGGAACAGCCATTCAGTCTGATATTATCATTTGGGCCCCGTCTTCATTTTTAATGAGGGACATGCGGAAAATTACCAAACAGATGTAGATGGTGTAATATGATGGCCACTGTATGATCAAGAAGGAGATGCTGATTATTGGCAATACAAATTAGGCTGGGATTTTAGATCCATTTCCATTTGCTCTATCAAATCTCTCATTAACCTGAAGTATTGCCTGGCTGCAGCCTCTCCATTCTGAATGCACAAAACACCAAGCTCGTATCTCCTCCTCTCGCTCCCTCTTTTCCTTGGGGCTAGCATTGGAAGGACAACGAGCAAAACTTACTCCTTCCTCTCTCCTCCTTTCCCAATCTGTGCAAAAAAGCAGTGGTTACTGATGTTGCCGTTGTCTCTTTGCTCTGAGCTGCTTCTGGCTAAGCCAAACAATTAGAGAAAGGTCAGATCGTTTGTAAAAAGTTTCCAAAATGTGTGTCACACACCTCAGAGCATTCTGCTGCTAATTGACCCTTCTGTGGAAAAACTCCTTTTCATCCATCCATTCCATCCATTATCCAAACCACTTATCCTGGTCAGGGTCGCGGGGATGCTGCAGCCTATCCCAGCAGTCATTGGGCAGCAGGCGGGGAGACACCCTGGACAGGCCACCAGTCCGTCACAGGGCTGAACTCCTTTTCATCCATCTATCTAATCCACCCATCCTCATGGCACAAATAATGAATCATTAACATAAAGCCAATGTTCATTTGATACGGGCAATTCCTCCAACCCCAAACCAACCCTCAAACAACCCCATATTAAAAAAAACAAAGACAAATTTAATATTTCCAGGATCGATTTTAACCCACTTAATTATAACCGTACAACACCAACAATGCAAAACTTCTTTCATATATAGGCAATTTTTCTTGTTTGGATTTTTTTTTTCTCCCCCCCTTTTTCTCCCCAATTGTATCCGGCCAATTACCCCACTCTTCCGAGCCATCCCAGTCACTGCTCCACCCCCTCTGCCGATCCGGGGAGGGGTGCAAACTACCACATGCCTCCTCCGATACATGTGGAGAGGCCAGCCGCTTCTTTTCACCTGACAGTGAGGAGTTTTGCCAGGGGGACATAGCGCATGGGAGGATCACGCTATTCCCCCAGCCCCCCCCCGAACAGGCGCCCTGACCAACCAAAGGAGGCGCTAGTGCAGCGACTGGGACACATACCCACACCCAGCTTCCCACCCACAGACACGGCCAATTGTATCTGTAGGGACGTCCAACCAAACCGGAGGTAACACGGGGATTCGAACCGGCAATCCCCGTGTTGGTTGGCAACAGAATAGACCGCCACACTACCCAGAGGCAATTTTTCTGAGCTAAGCTCTCTGCACTTAATGGAGCAAGAGGAAGAGGCAGTGGCATTTTCATAATACATCTCAAGGTTAACATGTTCCGAGTTGCTAGTGGGACAGAGCAAGAGCAAAAACTGCACTTCGATCACTACCTCACCGAGACAATTAGCAAAAGACAAGCTAGCTAGGGATATCCACTTGAATCATTGCATACTGCAGTGCTGGGGACCAAGCCAGGGGCATAAGGAGAAGGAGGTGGGGGAAAATAGCTAGAGGTAGAGTCTGAGAGGGGGAGAAAGGGAAAAGGAAGGAGAGAAAGTTACCAAGGTATTCACTGTTTTTTTTTTGTATACTATATTAATCCCCGCGGGGAAATTCCTCCCTGCATTTAACCCATCCTAGTTGTGTAGCTAAGAGCAGTGGGCAGCCACTGTGCAGCACCCGGGGATCAACTCCAGTTTGTCTTGCTATGCCTCGGTCAGGGGCACAGACAGGAGTATTAAACCAAACATGCATGTCTTTTTGATGGTGGGAGAAACTGGAGCACCTGGAGGAAACCCACGCAGACACGGGGAGAACATGCAAACTCCACACAGAGGATGACCTGGGATGACCCCCAAGATTGGACAGCCCCAGGGTTCAAACCCAGGACCTTCTTGCTGTGAGGCGAGAGTGCTAACCTCTGGGCCACTGTACCGCGTTTCCAAGATGTTTTGACTAATTCAGTAACACCAGCCAACTTGCATTTTAGGGTGCGTCTGTCCAACGGACGACCTAATCATGGAGGAGATGTGAGACGGAGAGCATCAGCTAGGTGATTAAAATGTTTAACGTGCTTGTCTGCCTCCTGCTGTTCTATGTCCTTGGAGTGGCTGCCACAAATCATGACAGGTTACCTTACATTTGTGATCTGGCTTAGCCTTACAATTTAACAGCATACTGAGCAGGATTTGCCCTCCTGAGACAGCATGAACCTCTCCAGAAATGTACCAACTCAGTCATTACTTGTGGCCCTTTGGCAATGCGTGTCAGCGTCTGTTTGCAGACATGCTGCCTTCTGTCTGTGCTTCTTGTTTCCTGAATGTTCGGGACATTTCTTGGTGTCAACCTTTTGGCAGGGGGTCTGTCAGTCAGTGCCCATAACCACCAGCAATGCTTGTAGAGAGTGGGATTCTTACAAACTGCTGTGTTCAGCGAGTGTGCTAGATCATTACAGCTGAAATCATACATAATGGCAGACACAACACCTAAAAAATGAAAAAATACAGCGAGTCGAAACGCCAAGCAGACAGGGCTCGCTCCAAAACCAGAGTGAATTTGAGCTCGACTTTCCACCGTTGGCGAGCGTTGAAAGAGAGAATGGGGATGAAAAGCAATTCGGGGTTGTGGGCTTTGCGCCTTGTTGAGCAAGGCAGCAGGGGCTAAGTTTTTAAGTTCTGTTTACAAGCCACACGCGGCAGAATGCTACTCAGTATGTCTTTCACATCTTACTAATCACAAATTCAGGTTCAGGCAGGTTGACGAATGTTTTGGGTGAGCAAATAAATGAAAAATTAAAATCTATTATGTGTTATGAGTCACAAATGAGAACTAGTTATATCACAAAATATTAAAACACAAATCTTGAAAGAGGTTGTACTTTCACCAAGACAAGTCACACAAATAATTGCAAGGACAGGCCCATACATAAATCCTACCAACCAAGCAAGTTGGTTGCTTTTTTTTTGTGTGGATTTTTCCCACCTTTGTTTTCCTCCCCAATTGTATCCGCCCAATTACCCCTCTCTTCTGCACCACCCCAGCCACTGCTCCACCCCCTCTGCCGATCCAGGGAGGGCTGCAGACTATCACATGCTTCCTCTGATACATGCGGAGTCGCCAGCCGCTTCTTTTCACCTGACAGTGAGGAGTTTCACGAGGGGGACGTAGCACGTGGGAGGATCACGCTATTCCCCCCAGTTCCTCCCCTCCCCCAAACAGGCACCCCGACCGACCAGAGGAGGCGCTAGTGCAATGACCAGGACACGTACCCACATCTGGCTTCCCACCCACAGACATGGCCAATTGTGTCTGTAGGGACACCCGACCAAGCCGAGGGTAACATGGGGATTCGAACCAGCGATCCCCGTGTTGGTAGGCAACAGAATAGACCGTTATGCCACCCGGATGGCCACGTTAGTTACATTTTTAACGGCTGTCTACAACATCCTGTCAAAAGACCATAAAGCTGAATATTATAGAACTACCAAGTGTTGTAGCATAGACAGACTCATAAATCCCTCTACTGATTACTGACGTAGTCTACAAATTCAACGCAAATAATCCAACATCTCCATTTACCCCACTGGTGCTGCAAACCACTTTATCGATAAGCAGCGAGAGTTATGGGCTCATTTCCCTGATTACAACTTTAGGAAAACATTTGGCCCTGACAGGAAGTGCTGATAGAGCCCACGCTCGCTATACGCATATATGTGTCAGCGGGGGAACAAATCCCTTACTTCTGCAGACTCCACATTTTGTCCCCGCAGTGTGGTTCTCTATCTATCAATGGCGGTGAAGTGGTGGTTGCATTAGTAACCACTCCCCATCCATTCTCCTCACTCTATCACATCATGTCTGAATTCAGATCATACATTAGGAAAAACACTGTAACTGAGCTGAGGGAATTGAGAGACGCCTTCATTTACCTAAAGACAACCCACTCAGTCCTCCCTTATGAGGAGCTATGAAGGTTTCCTACTGTAATATTATAAACACAACAGTGCTTCCTAAGTGTCAGGATAAGAGATTGAAATACAAGCTGCGGTAATGCAAATCAACAGAGAACTCTTCAGCAAAGACCACACTTAGCAAAAGGCACTTAATGCTGATTTTATTGGCTTGTTGGGCTCGAGAGGCATGGCCAAGCCTACCAGACAGAAAGCAGCTTGCATATTCCCATGCATATGAATGGAAGCATACTAAGAGGATGTAAAAGAAGTGTCACAACACACGCCTTTTCTTCAATTTGATGCTTCATTGGGTCCATGAACATCTTTTGGGAAAGAGAATGTCTTTGTGTGAGGCGGGTGTTACAGGCAAGCTTGCTCACACATAAGTACTTTGCCCGTGTAGAGGTATTTGGAGTGTAGGCCATAGTAGCACACTAATATACAAGCATTGGATACAATGGATAACAATCTAACTTACCTCGCCATGGCCACGCCAAACACACAGCCGCCAACTATGGACCAAAACCCAATCCAGCCTGCATCCACCTGTGCATGAGAAAGAGAGAGACATGAGGGGAAGAGAAGAGAAGAGAAGAGAAGAGGAGAGGAGAGGAGAGGAGAGGAGAGGAGAGGAGAGGAGAGGAGGGAAAAGAGAACAGGAGAGAAGAGAAGAGAGGAGAGGAGAGCAGAGAAGAGAAGAGAAGAGAAGAGAAGAGGGGAGGGGAGGAGAGGGGAGGAGAAGAGGAGGGAAAAGAGAACAGGAGAGAAGAGAAGAGAGGAGAGCAGAGAAGAGAAGAGAAGAGAAGAGAAGAGAAGAGAAGAGAAGAGAAGAGAAGAGAAGAGAAGAGAAGAGAAGAGAAGAGAAGAGAAGAGAAGAGAAGAGAAGAAAAGAAAAGAAAAGAAAAGAAAAAAGAGAAGTGAATAGGAGAGAAGAAAAGTGAAGAGGACGGGAGAGGAGAGAAAAGAGAACAGGAGAGAGGACGGGAGAGAAGAGAAGAGAACAGGAGAGGAGAGGAGAGGAGAGAAAAGAGAAGAGAAGAGAGCAGAGCAGAGAAAATAAATTGAGAAACTGAATTTTCACAGCTGGTAACTGTCCTGGGAATAGCTGGATAGGTCACAGGTATCCAGTGTCTTGAATTCTCCCAAGGACTGTCAGTCAATCAGTCTGACTCTCAGAAATTGCCAGTCAGCTTTGTTGTTGGAGAAAATGAAAGTGGCCTGTGCACGAGTTTGAGATTGATGTCCTATTTTTTTATTTTACACCCACACAAAAGCAAACACACTGACCTGGCAGAACCACGACTCTAAGGAAGAATCCGTGTAAGAATATCCCAACATGAATATATCGCGCACACACACATAAACCAATTAGTGTTTGGCACACCAAAAAAGGACATCTTTGAGAGCCAATGAAGGTGTTTGGCTCCCATTAATCTCCCATGGCAATAACTCACTCCCACAAAACCCACCTAACTAGATGAGAATTGAAACAAGAGACCAGAATCTAAAGTAGGATCTGCCGCATGTCACTTAATCACACGTCGCAATGCCCTGTCAGATAAGTGTATAATGAATAAAAGTGAACAAGCGACTCAGCGCTATGATATGGAAAATGTATTGAGACCTATGAAGTGATGAATTCTGTCATATTTGATGTAATTCATCTTGCTCCCAAGCAGTCCATTTAAGCACAGTCTCCTGCAAGATGCTAAAACCTCATGTGCCTGTCTCTAGTTTGCATAGCCCGAGGAAGCTTGGTATGTAGTCAAGTAACACCAACGGAGAGGACGGGGGACCTATTCCACTGTTGTCATAGAGACCTTGCCACGCAAGTGTTCCCGAGCACCCATCACCCACTGCAACCTATTTGAGGATTTTTTTTTAATCCATGTAGGTTGCACAACACAGATGCAAGTATATCAAAGGCATATAATTTGACATCAGCGTTTGCACCAATTTAAAAAGCTGAACATAAATTGCTCAATGAGCCATTTCAATTCTGGCATGCAAAACACTGTTTCATGTGCGGGAGGAGAGTTAATTAACTGCAGTATTCCTCATGCCTTGAAAATAAAAATAAAAAATAAAAAAAACCCCAAAAACAAAAACACTTGATTTAAAGCATAATCATGTCTGCCGTTCCACAATTGTGTCAATAAACAGGAGATTGATGCTGCCAGTGTGAGAGAAGCTGAGATGCCAGGCTCTTGGCACATCAGCACGTTTGTTTTCCTTAATTCATTCTATCTGTCTCTCGTTATAAGCCGTTTTAAGTCTCTAATCAAAGACCCTATCCTTAGCACTGGTACAACATGACGTTCCAACACCAATGCAGTCGGTCTAATCCCAGAAAATCCATAAAAACGGTCTTTTAACCACAGGAAGTCTTTTGTTTGGAGGCAGAGTCTGCACTCTGATATCACAAGTGACTGTAAAGGAATAAAACAAAAAAAAATCTTTGTAATCAAACTAAAAGAGGGGAGCAACATTTATGGATCAGCCTTCCACCTCTGTGAATTATTAATGGCTACTTTCCATTAGGGGGGCATTACAGATGACTGATGAGTGGAGCGTGGGACTGGTTTGCGGAGGCTGACTCATTATGATGATGTGGAGCTCTGTGCCACATTCATCTTAACTGACTCTACCAATGAGTCCCCTGGCGGAGCACAGTATGTCTTGTGATACTTCTGTGGTTTAAAACCGGGATCTCGTTGTTCTGATTGTCTGTGTTAGATCCATAGCATGGGATCGTGGTCTGAGCACCGACATCTGAGCCCTGAGTGTGTCCATCGTCTTGGCTTTCACCCCATTCCCCTATCCTAAACTTATGCCCGGAGGCCTATAGTCACGCCTTGTATCTCAGCCCATTTACGTCTGACTCCTACTACGACCTCAAGACCTCAGCAATCACTCAAAACACTCCTTTGTCTCTTGGCTCTGAGCCCCAAATTCAGTAGCAGCCATCCCCTGCTTGCTTTGTTCCTCTCTGATAGATCGCCTCCTGCTGCTGTCTTCCTGACCAGCTGATCTCTGCGTGTCTCTCTTCTGCAGTCTGTTATTTATGGAATCAATCCCTGCTGCCTAAATTGTTGTCACTGCAGGGCAAGCAGGATGTATTTTCTGCAGAAAGCGGCTACAACTCATCAGACAACTGGCCTTGGTGCTAGTGGGGGTGAAATATTTGGCCTGGTTTAAAAAGACACGCAAAAAGGTCAGAGGGGACGAAGAGGATGAGACGGAAAAGAAACTGCGGAAAGAGGAGGAGAAACAACTAAATGGCGTGAGAGGCAGGACAGAGTAATCGCCTTGAGATGTACGACTGAAGAAAGAAAGGGGAAAAGGTTGCATTTGCCAACTCCCCGCCGAGTCACCCACATGCACGCTGACAGATTAAAGACAGCATTTGACATCTGCAATACAGAGGTCATTGAGGGGAAGGAGGGCGGGTGAGGCAAGAAGCAGCGGTCCCCTGAAGAGTGAGACTGCAGCACTGAGATTGGCGGGTGACATTTAAGTGGAAGAAGAGCAGAGAGAGAGAGAGAGAGAGAGAGAGAGAGAGAGAGAGAGAGAGAGAGAGAGAGAGAGAGAGAGAGAGAGAGAGAGAGAGAGAGAGAGAGAGATAGAGGGAGAGAGAGAGAGAGAGAGAGAGAGAGAGAATGAGTGAGCATGAAAGAGATAGAGGGAGAGGGAGATGAGGAAGAGATGAGGGTATGAGAGAGGGAGACATGATTGGAAGTTATTGAATAGAGACCAGATCGAGATTGAGCCTGCCTCTGTATTGATTTTCAAACAAACAGAGAAAAAGGGAGGCACAGAGACAAAGAAACATACAGAAGAGACAGAGAGACAGAGAGGCAGAGGAAGATTCCGCCTGGAAGCAGAGTAACACCTGGCTCATAACACAGACTGGCGCAGGCTGGGCACATATAAGTCGCAGAGAGAGGGAGAAGGTACCAGAATGAGACAGAAAGGAAGGGCGTATCTGTATCTGTGTGTGTGTGCGCGCGTGCACGCACCTGTACGGTAATGAAAATAATTAATGGAGAGGATTAGGGAATTAATAGAGAGTATGAGGCTGTTCTTTATAGTACTGCATTGTTCCTTCGCCCTTGGCTATCGTTGCATATTTAAAGTTACCACAGAGACATAGACAGACCCAAAAGCATTTCACATGGATGCGAGAAGGGGGCTGCAGAAAACAGGCGAAACATGAAAAACAACCTTGCTATCGGCGTCCAGGTAGCATGGCGGATTATTCCATTGCCTACCAACATGGGGATCGCCAGTTCGAATGCCCATGTTACCTCCGACTTGGTCGGGCGTCCCTACAGACACAATTGGCCGTGTCTGCAGGTGGGAAGCTGGATGTGGGTATGTGTCCTGGTCGCTGCACTAGCACCTCCTCTGGTCAATTGGGGCACCTGTTCGAGGGGGAGGGGGAACTGGGGGGAATAGCATGATCCTCCCACTTATGACATCCCCCTGGTGAAACTCCTCACTGTCAGATGAAAAGAAGCGGCTGGCGACCCCACCTGTATCGGAGGAAGCATGTGGTAGTCTGCGGCCCCCCCCCGGTTTGGCAGAGGATGTGGAGCAGCGACCGGGACAGCTCAGAGAGCGGGTGATTGGCCAGGTACAATTGGGGAGAAAAAGGGGGGAAAACCCCCCCCCCAAAAAAACCCAAAACTTTGCTATTAATTAAATAAAGACTGGCACTCCTGCATCCATGAACCATTGTCTAACAATAAATAGCACCCTGAAAAGTAATATTCCTCACTTATATGCCATTCCTTGTCTCACAAGTTCAACTGTTTTGGGTCTTACATTATCAGTGGACCTCCCAACAAACAGGATATCTGGATTAATCAAGGTCACAGTTTGGTGGTGGCGAGACACACTGGAGCATAGCTAATTTTAGTGAAAACCAAGGAAATTCATTACTTTTTCCTCTCCGTTGAAACTTGGCTTCGAGAACAAACAACTCTGAAACTTGCACCAGTACCCCTTCCACACTTCATTCCACTTCATTCTGATGCACTGCCATCTTGTTTCATTGTCTGTTTTCCTTCAATTTAATTTTTGTGCCCTTGAGCGATACCCTTAACGGCGCTGGCTTCACTGCCATAGACTTTAATTCAGACATGTTTTTAAGTAGCTCAGATAAAAAGGAACTCGGAAGACAGAGAAAAAGAAATCCTTTGACAACAAATGGAACCCATTGAACAATTTGTTATGCGCTCCACAGCGCTGACAAAGAAATGAAGAGATAGAGAAGGTGTGACGAGACGCGACTCATCCTCCGTGTGTGATCTCTCAAGCAGCAACCTGTTGGAGAACAACCTTGATAATTCTGCCTTTGTCTCTTGACATGCACACTTGTCAGTGCTCAAAAGAAGCAAACGTATCTTGCGCTTGATCTTTAGCTTCCCTCCTCTATTTGCCTCTCTCTCTCTCTCTTCTCTTTCTAAATCTCAGACGCAGATTATAAGCGGAGCTGCGAAGAGTCTGAGACTATGAACTTCTCATTCGGACGAACTGGATCACGAGCAGCCGAGTGCTTTCTCGTAATGGCCTCTCTTCTTCAGGCGAGCAAAAGAGAGCTCTGTGGACTTGATACAGCCGTGCTGGACTAGGCTCTTTAAAACATTATGCGGAGAGACGAGCCGAATAGATGAGTGAGAACCTGCGTTGGCCACAAGTGTTGGAGGGAGAGTGACAGACATAGAGGGGTGAAAGATAGATAGGGAGGAAAAGAGGGAAAATTAACAGGTGAAAGATGGAAAGGTTTCCCTGTTTAATTCATGCAATCTAAAACTATTAATTCAGCTGTATTTGTCTTGAAGTTAGGGTGTTTGTGAAGCTCAGCTTTGCTAGTGGGGTTTAGTGGGGGCAGACATGTATAGTGCCGGTGGTGGTTCTTAGATTGAGCCTTCTTGGTGCGGGCGATGGCAGCTGGGCATGTATAGATGATGCTTTAGATTTGTGACAGCACAGCCTAATGTCCTACTTATATGTAGGGTTAGGTTTGGGACGTTTTTCTGTTGAACTGGGCTTCTGCGGTGTAGCCCTCCGCATGAAGGATTTAACATCAGATCCTGTGTATTACTGAATGAATTTTTCCTGCTTCTGCACCATTTGTGTTGGTTGTGTGCATCCCTTTCAATCTGCGCAAGTCTGTCCATCTATGCAAGTGTTGTGCCTGAGGGTGCCTTAGTACTAAACTGGTATTGATGCATGGGGCCATACTTGCTCTATGACAGCATCTGTGGAGGATGCCATTGTTTCCCCTACATTCATATGTTATCATACGGTTTTGCTTATTTTGCAATAACTTCTGTAATAATTGTATATATAATGCATAATTTTCTCTATACCGGGTGTAATCTTTAGGTGCTTCACCGAGTGGTTACGGTAAATCTGTTAACTGCTTGTCTACTCTGTCCACAGAACACCTATTGGATCCCCCCCCCTTTTCTCCGTAATTGCACCTGGCCAATTACCCCACTCTTCCGAGCCGTCCCAGTCGCTACTCCATCACCTCTGCCGATCCGGGGAGGGCTGCAGACTACCACATGCCTCCTCCGATACATGTGGAGTCGCCAGCCGCTTCTTTTCACCTGAGAGTGAGGCGTTTCATCAGGGGGACGTAGCGCGTGGGAGGATCACACTATTCCCCCGTTCCCCCTCCCCCCCAAACAGGCACCCCAACCAACCAGAGGAGGTGCTAGTGCAGCGACCAGGACACACCCACATCTGGCTTTCAACCTGCAGACACGGCCAATTGTGTCTGTAGGAATGCCTGACCAAGCCGGAGGTAACACGGGGATTTGAACCTACGATCCCCATGTTGGTAGGCAACAGAATTGACCACTACGCTACCCAGACGCCCTACCTATTGCTTATCTATCCCTTCATGACAAAGGGATCCCTCTTCTGATGTTCTTTCTGAGGTAGCTCCCATTTTATTCTCAAACAAGTTTTCTATGGAATTTTTATTCATCCCAACTGAGGCTCTAAAGACAGGGGGTATCATGCAGAGTGTAATCTGATTATAAAACCCTCTGGGATTAAATTTTAATTCAGGACTGTTTGAATAATTTTG